>NC_037669.1:49095629-49172779 GCF_003255815.1 Theropithecus gelada
ATCAAGGAGCCCAAAGCCGCCGTGGAGATGTACATCTCAGCAGGAGAGCACGTCAAGGCCATCGAGATCTGTGGTGACCATGTCAGGGTTGACATGAAAGTTTCCATCTGTGCCCCAAGCATTTGGCAGCATGTCATCACATGCCACCTCTTGGCTTTGACAAGGAAACAAATTGTGCTTCTCTAAATATTTAAAGCAAATGTGATAGTGATTGTGTTCCTTGGGAGACACAGAGGTTGCCTGTGTCTAGAGTTCAGAGCAGGCCCCACAATCACCTCTTCCTTTAAAGGGCAGTCATTGAGGAATTCTCACACCTTGGCCTCCACTTTTCTGTGAGAATTCCTGCACCTGTGGTGGAAAGAGCGCCGGGCCACTTCCTGGCTGCTGAGTCTTGGGCTGGGTGCTTCACCTTCCCCCTAGACTTTATTCTCATCTGAGAGATGGAAATAATCGTGCCCACCTCTTAGGGACCTAAGTGACAGGGTTTAGGTATTTCAGGAAACCTTTATCCTGCTTCCCCACGGCATGGGGCCCCGAGGCCTGGCACCCCCTCCCTGCCTGCCCACCCGGGTGGCCTTTCCTCTTGGCAGCCAAGCCCCAGGGGCCCGTAGCCAGAGTCCAGGGGGAGGAGAACATGTGCCTGGCCCCTCAGGAGTCCGTGGCTGTTTTGTAGGAGCTGGTGCCCTTGTGCTACCGCTGCTCCACCAACAACCCGCTGCTCAACAACCTGGGCAACGTCTGCATCAACTGCCGCCAGCCCTTCGTCTTCTCCGCCTCTTCCTACGGTGAGTCCCTGCATCCTGAGCATGTGGGTGGGACAGCCTGTGGACCACTACGCTCACTCCACTGCTCTCTGGCCTCAGGACGTTGGGCAACGGCCAAAGGCCTCTGAATGTCCCTGTTTATGAAGTGAGGACACTCTGACACCCACCTGCCTGACACAAGGAGTCACTGTCGGTGTTCCCATAGATAGGACCCACTGCTGCCCAAAGCTGAAGCACCCACTCTGGGAACCTGGCACAGTGCTTTACATAACCAAATGCCCCAGGAAGAGAATCCGATGGCTCTTCATTCGGACTGGGAGGCTGAGATAGGTTTTCAAGGCCCAGCTCCTTTGATGTTGACAGAGGATCAGAAGCTCCTTCCCAGGAGCTGAGCAGAGGCCATGCACACACACAACTGCCCATGCACACACACACACACACGCACACACACAGAGACGGCCCCTGCACACACACACACAGACGGCCCCTGCACACACAGAGACTGCCCCTGCACACACACACACACACACACAGACTGCCCCTGTACACACACATACACAGGCTGCCCCTGCACACACGCACACATGCACAGAGACTGCCCCTGCACACAGAGACTGCCCCTGTGCGCGTGCGCGCACACACACACACGGAGACTACGCCTGCGCACACACAGAGACTGCCCCTGCACACATACAGACTGCCCCTGCTGCCTCTGCTTGCCTAGTTGTTTAAACCTGTTATTCTTGTGCAGGCGTGGTGGCTCATGTCTGTAATCCCAGCACCTTGGGAGGGCGAAGCACGAGGATCAGTTGAGCCCAGGAGTTCAAGGGTGCAGTAGGCCATCATCACAGCTGTTAATGGCCACTGCATTCTAGCCTGGGCAACAGAGTCTCTAAAAACAAACCATAAAGACTACCTAGCACTAATGTCCTGTGACCCCTCTTTGCACTCTCCACCTCTGTGTAAGCACTCTCTGTCCACAAAGTCTTCCTCTTAATTCTCCCTCTAGTTCACATTTGGCTGTAATGCCTCTGTGCCCCTGAAAATACCCCTTACCAAAGCATAAAGGGCCCCTTAAGGTCTGAGGCCTATGTTTGATCTTCCCCGAATTCCCTCATAAATAAAGCAACATTCTGGAAACAGCCAAAAGATATTATATTGAAAACCGGTGATTACTGCTGTGTTCACTGTGTCAAGCAAAGTCCATTTTTCTGGTCTTGGGTCTCCAGAGTTATGAGGACAAAAGTCTCTCCCCTCTCCAACAAAGGAAACACACTGAACTCCCCAACAGCATTCTCTTTTTCCTTTTGAGATGGAGTTTCACTGTTGCCCAGGCTGGAGTGCAGTGGCACGATCGTAGCTCACTGCAACCTCTCCTCCCGGTTTTCCCACCTCAGCCTCCCGAGTGGCTGAGACTACAGGCGTACATCACCACGCTTGACTAATTTTGTCTTTTTTTTTTTTTTTTTTTTTGAGACGGAGTCTCGCTCTGCCGCCCAGGCTGGAGTGCAATGGCCGGATCTCGGCTCACTGCAAGCTCCGCCTCCCGGGTTCACGCCATTCTCCTGCCTCAGCCTCCCGAGTAGCTGGGACTACAGGCGCCCGCCACCGCACCCGGCTAGTTTTTTGTATTTTTTAGTAGAGACGGGGTTTCACCGTGTTAGCCAGGATGGTCTCGATCTCCTGACCTCGTGATCCGCCCGTCTCGGCCTCCCAAAGTGCTGGGATTACAGGCTTGAGCCACCGCGCCCGGCTAATTTTGTCTTTTTAGTAGAGATGGCGTTTCGCCAAGTTGGCTAGGTTGATCTCAAACTTCTGACCTCAGGCGATCTGCCCGCCTTGGCCTCCCAAAGTGCTGGGATTACAGGCATGAGCCACCACACCTGGCCCCAACAAGAATTCTCTAAACTCCTGCAAGGAATGACTTCAGATTCCCTCAGAGAATGTCAACTTCCCAAAATGCATCCCAAGAGTTTCCAGAGTTCCTGCCAGAAGTGCCCACATAGATGCAAACTTCTGAGCCCTGAAACCAGAGATGGGCCCAACTCACTTGTTGTGTATCAGCAGCACTCCCAGCTGCTTGACATTGTGGACCAAGAACTTCCGGAAGCCACTGGGCAGCATGTGCTTTCTGGGTTTTTTTGCTCCTATAACCAATGCTGGACATCATATCAAGATCTGGCCCTTGAACCTTCTACAAACCCTGTTGTCAATCCCTCGGGGTTTCCGCCAGTTACGCTGAAGGAAATAACACACAGGTGGGTTAGCATCTGTGCAGAGTGCCAACTGTTCCTTTGGGGAGGGAAAAAAGAACCAAATGAAAAGGAAGTATGCCACACAGTAGTTGCCTTTGGTAACAGGACTTCACTATTTCCTTACATGCTTTTTTGGTGGGAAAAACCAGGAGCTCTTGGCTTTAGCCATTAGGAATGCAGGCACCCCTGCCATTCTCACTCCCAAGAAATGGAGACACCAATGGGATGCGAGGGGACTGTGTAGATACTGAGATGGCGAGCACAGCTGCAGACACGGCTCTCAGCACCTCTGAGTTTTCCTGTCTATAAAATAGGGATCCTGCTGTCATAAGGCAACCCAAAATACACGACACAAATGCAAAGCCCTCTAAACACGTTGAAACAGCCAAGTGTCCCTTCTCATTTAAATTTCACTTCATACACCAAGAGACTTGAGACCAGCACTAGGGCACACTGGGGGAGACCTGTATTTCTACAGAAAGCTCTTCCACAAACCAGTTCATTGGTCAAAGGTAATCCCGACTAGGTGATGTCAGAAACCGACAGCCTGTTGGAAACTTCTTTCTTCACCCCACACCCATTTCCATCCCAGGACCACATACCTTAATTTTGACATATCGGTCTGACTGGTGCCGGATGAACTTCTTGGTTCTTTTTTTGACGATCTTGGGCTTCACAAGGGGTCTGAGGGCGGCCATGATGCCTTCTGGGAAAGAAGCAGCCCCAGGTGAGGAAGAATCCTGGAAGGAGGCTTGGAAGGAGGTTTTCCCACCCAGGGATTGAACACTGTCGCAGAGTGTCTTCCAATCGCCAACTACAGAGCAAGCTGGGAATGGAATGGGTGTCTCTGCCAGGCTTGCTTTCCCTCCCTTTCCGAAGCTGGCAGAATACTAGGCACTCTCCAGACGCGATCCCAGGAGGTCAAGGGTCACCTCACCCACTCAGAGCCCAAAGAATGCCAACAGCTGAGCAAACCAAAACTGACCCCGAGATACTCTCAATTTGCAAGGGGCAGCAAATCCCACCCCGCCAGTGTCTGAACCCCCAGATGGTCCTTCCGGTAGTACTGGCCTTGACCATCTACTTGAACTTGCGTCTTTTCCTCACCTGTAAAATGGAGAAGACACTGTGCGCTGAATGCCTGCAGTGCCTGTCACAGGGTAAACGGTCAATAAAGAAAAACCTTCTAATTCCCCAGGGAGCTGCTGCGCTACCACACCCTCAACACACACAAAACCATCATATCCCTCTAAGGATGCCTCAAACCTGGAGATCTTCCAGTATCAACTCACACCTTCCTCAGTGTGGCCTTCTGAGCCATTCATTTATTTCCTACAGCAGCACCCCTTCTGTTCTCTTTGCAACCATCAATTGGCACAGAGTGGGTACTCAGCGAACCACGTATTCAAAACGACTTTGCCTTCTGGCCCATGATATCCTTGAAGGCGAGGGGGAAGTTTCATCTTTATATTCCTAGAGATCCTGACTATCAGAATCTCTGTTAAGAACTGAGTGAGCGGACCTGCACCCCATCTTTTTTTTTTTTTTTTGCAGTTCCACCACAGCAGCCCTAGGGTCACAGACTAGAAGGAAAGGAGCGTGGGGCCATGGCAATGAACGAATGTACGTGGGCCAACATCAGTAAGCACAGTATAAACCAAAAATTAAATTCTAAGCCCCCAACCCAACTGAATGGACTCTTGCTCTTGGCCAAGGGCATTCCTAAGATAACCTGAAAAACTAGTTCAGGCCAAATGCGGGGTCAAACTTGCCTCATTATGCCCTTCTCCCTATGGAATTCAGGCACAGCTGACCAGCATTAACATTAAAGCGATCCCAAGACTGACAAAACAGACTTTGTAGCAATAAGACACCAAATTTCAACCTGACTCTAGTATAGCATCACATGACAGATTGCAGGCCCTGAAAGAAACAGAAGTACTTTACTCAAAAATATATTTCTTTGACACATTCTGACATGGCCCTGTAAAGCTGTCTCTTGGGACAATCTACGTTCTGTAGTGAATCCCTCTCCCTTTCCAGGTCTTCTCCCTGAGCCAGGAGAGACTCCACTAAGAGTATGGCACCTTTTCAGGTCTGATAAGAAACATCTACAATCTAGTCTCTTTGAAGCCCGCTACCTGGAAGATTCATCTGCATAAATAAGAATCTTGGTCTCCACAACCGCTTTTCTGAACCCAGGCATTCCTTTTTGTTGATTCCAGGTCTTTGGACAAACTCGACCAATTGTCAAATCTACCAATAGCCTGGCCCAGGCCCCCTCAACACACCTCCTTAAAATGTACAAAACCAAGCTGCACCCCAACCACCTTGGGCAGATGTTCTCAGGACCTCCTGAGGGCTGTGTCACGGGCCATGGTCACTCATACTGGACTCAGAATAAGTCTCTTCAAATACTTCACACAGTTTGACTCTTTTCGTCAACAGACGCAGCGCCCAACCACCGCCCCGGCCCCCGCCCCGGCTGCCTGCTTCACTCTGTTCCTGTAGGCGCTCCAGCAAGCCGACAATACCCACAGACACACAGTGGTAGGGAGGGCCTCCTTACCAGGGGACACACCCGGATTAAGACTCACCCAGGTCGGGCGCGGGGACTCACGCCTGTAATCCCAGCACTTTGGGAGGCCGAGGCGGGCGGATCACTTGAGGTCAGGCGTTCCAGACCAGCCTGGCCAACATAGTGAAACCCACTCTCTACTAAAAATACAAAAATTAGCCAGGCGTGGTGGCGGGCGCCTGTAGTCCCAGTTGCTTGGCAGGCTGAGGCAGGAGAATCGCTTGAACCCGGGAAGCGGAGGTTGCAGTAAGCTGAGATCGCACCACTGCACTTCAGCCTGGGCAGCAGAGTGAGATTCTGTCTCAAAAGCAAGCAAACAAAAACAAACAAACTCACCGAGCCAGAAAAAGAAGCGCCGAGAAAGAGACAGTGGACAAGAGAGCGCCGGTGCTGATGGGAGGTAACCTCTGGGTCCTGGCAGGGAAAAGGTAAGCACTTCCGGCTCCGGGTCCTTTAAAAAAGACACGTCAAAGAAATGGTGCTGCAAAAATGCCGAATTTAACTGTTTTTTTTTGTTTGTTTTTTTTTTTGAGATGGAGTCTCGCTCTGTCGCCCAGGCTGGAATGCAGTGGCGCGATCTCGGCTCACTGCAAGCTCCGCCTCCCAGGTTCACGCCATTCTCCTGCCTCAGCCTCCTGAGTAGCTGGGACTACAGGCACCCGCCACCGCGCCTGGCTAATTTTTTGTATTTTTAGTAGAGACGGGGTTTCACCGTGGTCTCGATCTCCTGACCTTGTGATCCGCCCGCCTCGGCCTCCTGGGATTACAGGCGTGAGCCACCGCGCCCGGCGAATTTAACTGTTTTAATAGAGATTAACATCTAAGAGTATAAAGGAAAATTTATCCTCCCTGCCCTTGGCACTAGGTAGAAATTTGGAATTCTTTCTGAGTTAACACCTGGTGTAGGGAGGAATCTACTTCCGCCAGAAATTGAAGCCAATCTAGCCTTTGGGCTATTTCCGGTAGTGTTTCTTCTACTCCGAAGTGCACCTCCTAGTGGTCAGGAGAGAACAAGACAGATTTCCCAAAATTCCCTCACTGAATTTACATAGTACATAGTAATAAGATCGAAACTGCTAACATGCGAGGCCTACCACAATTCTATAATGTACCCCTATTATTGTCTCTATTTTGCATATGTGAAAGGAGAATTTTGGAGATTTTACTTCAGGCTCCACGCTTCTAACCATTATTCTAAACTACCTTGTTTTGTTATGTTGGTTGTTGCGTAGAGCCATGGTTTTATTGTGTTGGCCAGGTTGGTGTCCAGCTCCTGGTCTTCAGTGATCTTCTTGTCCTCGCCTCAGCCTCCCGAGTAGCTGTGCCCAGCTACTGTCTAACTTTTAAACTTGTTCTTGATTCGCTTAGCTTTTTTTTTTGTTTGTTTGTTTTTGTTTTTTGAGATGGAGTCTTACTCTGTCGCCCAGGCTGGAGTGCAATGGAGTGGCATGATCTCGGCTCACTGCAACCTCCACCTCCCAGGTTCCGGGGCCAAGTGATTCTCCTGTCTCAGGCTCCATAGTAGCTGGGATTACGGGTGTGCGCCACCACGCCCGACTAATTTTTTTTATTTTTAGTAGAGACAGGGGTCTCACTATGTTGGTCACCGTGGTCTCAAACTCCTGACCTCAGGCGATCTGCCCGCCTTGGCCTCCCAAAATGCTGGGATTACAGGCGTGAGCCACCGCGCCTGGCCCTTGGCTTTTAAGATTATTTTGAAAATCAAATTTCAGGAGCAAAAAAAAAAAACACCTCCTAGATTCTACTCCTGGAACACAGTACAGATGTCACTGGCGATCTTGACAGGGGTAGTTCCAGGGACCCAAAGGGGCCAGAAGTTAAACTGGATTGTATTGATGAGTGAATGAGAGAGGGGTGAGAAGGGTGTGTTAGTAACTCCATGGTGAGGTTTTGGGCGTGAAGGGAATGGGGAGTTTGAGGAGACCCAGAAAAGTGGAATGTCTGAGGTCACATAGCTGGCAAGCCGTAGTGTTGGGGCTAGAACCCTGCTGCATCTGTGGCTATTCCACACCTCATGAATCGTGCTTATCGTGCAGGCTGTATGTAGTGAGATGGGATGTGGAGCAGGGAAGCACACTGCTAATGGCAGCCTGCATGATGCGTGTCATGAAAGAAAAGGTCTTGATTGGTTCAAGTGGGTTCATCGACTTGTAGGGTTCATGAACCAGACAGCCTGCCTTCAGTTTCCAAAGACCCAAGAGATTTGGAAGCAGTAACCTGATGGCTCAGTCTTTGTGGGGTACGGGACATGCTGCTACCTCACTTCACAGAGGAGAGCACAGGGGTACCCACACTGCTTCCCTGTGGGCACTGGGGTCCCAGGACAAGAGACTGAAGGTGTCCTGCAGTCATCCCTGGAATAGCCCAGGGAATGTGCCTGTACTCCCCCAGGCTCAAGTTTTCCCCCCTGGCCACAGCTCCTGAGCAAGAAATCACATTAGCTGGGTCATAGGTGACGTGAGAAAAACTCCAACCTGCTTTATTTAGAAAGGGCAGAGGTCAGGGGAGGGAAATAGTCAAAAACTGTATGTCCTTTCTTAGACACATCTACCCTCTGAGACACTGGACACTTGGAGTCTAGAGGGAACTGGGCCCCGGCCATCCCTCTTTGAAAGGATTTCTTTAGTCTGACTCTTTGACACTCCTCTTGTGTCTGGGCTCTGGGCCGCTGGCTGCACCGGCTCCTGGCCCAGGAAGGCTGGGCCCGGCAACACCTGGCGCGCTCTAGTTGATGTAGTACACCTTGGCGGCATCATAATAGGCGCGGGTCATGTAGTTCTTGTTCCTAAGGGGCCACCAGTGGTCAGGGTGGTAGGTGGCTGGGTAGACATGGGGCTGGTGTTGAACACAACTGAAGAGCGCCAGGCTCCGGTCTGTGGCCACAGTGGGCAAGTAGAGCTGCAGCTTATCCAGAAGGTGACCCGGCCAGAAGGAATTGGGGTGGGTTTGCTGCAGACTGCTGGACCTCCTCACCTTCAGCTTCCTGGAGAACAAGAAGACACAGGGATGGTTGTCATGGCAGACAGGCCAGGGCTGAGGCTTCATCGCAGAGCCCACTAACTGTGACCAAAGCGGAGATTTAGCCCTGTGCCAAGCACTTCAGCACCTAGTCCTCCCCACAGTTCCATATGGTCAGCCCTGTTATCCTGTCGACCTCACCTGTGAGGACCCAGAGGCCTGGAGAGGCTGTTGTACCCTGAGCAAGTGGCCAAGTGCAGGCTTCACTCCCTGTCCAATGCCTCTAAAACTCAAAGCCTTAAGCGCCACCATCTGTTATCTGGAGGCATTTTAATGTGGTGTTTGGAGTACGGCCCCTGGAGCCGCCCTAGCTGGGTTCAGATCCGCACTCCACCACTTCATAGATGTGTGACTCTGAGCATGATATTTGCCCTTTCTGTTGCCTCAGTTTCCTCCAGTGTAAAATGAATATGCTTAGTGTCACTTCATAGGGCTGTTGGGAGGATTTGAGTGAGTGGACACATGGAAAGCCCCAGAGCGATTCCTCCTGGCCCTCTCTGTGTTGTGTTACTGCCTCTCAGGCCAGGGCACCGAGCCCCAGCTGTTGTGCCAGGAGCGCAGGGTCCCAGTTGTCTCAGGTGAAGCTGCGCCTCCTCCCACCTTCCTTCCTTATGGAGTTAGATGATTGCCACAGACCTGGTAAATTCCTCAAACTCCTTAAAGTGCATCTTCTTGCTTTTCTTTGGCGGTTTCCTAGTGGAGGAGAGAGACGCATTTTGTGAGGAGAGTGGAAATCCAGGCCAATGGGGCTTTAGGGAGTAGGTCAGGGGCCGCAGGGGTGGGCCCGTTTCTGTTTTGTTTTTTTTTTTAAACGGAGTCTCGCTCTGTCGCCCAGGCTGGAGTGCAGTGGCACGATCTCGGCTCACTGCAAGCTCCGCCTCCCGGGTTCACGCCATTCTCCTGCCTCAGCCTCTTGAGTAGCTGGGACTACAGGCGCCCACCACCGCACCCGGCTAATATTTTTTTGGATTTTTAGTAGAGACGGGGTTTCACCGTGGTCTCGATCTCCTGACCTTGTGATCCGCCCGCCTCGGCCTCCCAAAGTGCTGGGATTACAGGCGTGAGCCACCGCGCCCAGCCGGGTGGGCCCGTTTCTAAGTCTCAAACCAGAGCTCTGAAAGAAAAATGTCTTCCACCTGAGGTGGACCCTGACTCTGTGCCTCCATGCTCCAGGGGAACACGGTGGGCTTGGGTCAGCTGGACTTAGCCTCAGAATCCAGCCAGGTGACCTGGGCAAGTCATGTCCCCTTTCTTATCCTTCGTTTTCTCATGGTCCAGAATAGAGACCTCTTAGGGTAGTTATGAGGAAGGCTCAGCAAGTCACTGCCGAATCCCGAGTCCTTTTGGGGTCCCTGGCTCCCACTCCCCACTCCAGAGCTTAACCCAGCCTTGAGGACGAAGACGGTGAAATCTAACCCCCTCCCCCTCCAACCCTGAGCCTGACAGATATCGCTAATGGTTCACAACACTCTTTCCCACCCTGCCTCCATCTGACCTCGGAATCTTTCATAACCCTAAGAAGCAAGATACAGTCAATGTCTCTCCTTGAGGTAAGAGAACTCTCTTTATCTTTTATTAGCTATGGCCTACCTAAGCACGGACCAAAATCTCCTTCCTGGGTTCCCAGTCACTTCCTGGGCCACCCGGGGCCGGAAGGAAGTCACAGCCCATGTCATGGCCAGGACCCACCTGCAGGCCTGGGCCTACTCCTTCACTTGAAGATGCCCCAACCAGAGCAAGGTAAAACAACGACAATCATTGATTGAGTGCTGTCGCTGCTAAGATGTTGACGCTCTTTCTTATCTGATCCTCATAGTGTATGGTAGGAGCTACTAGGCCCCTTTACACATGAAGATGCTGAGGCTCAGAGAAGTGCCTTGTCCATTTAACCGGAGGCCTGTCTGATCTCTACAGGGCCCCACTGTGTCCCACTGCAGGCATTCTGGCCACACACCCTGTGGGCAGCTGGCAGGGGTCTAGGGGCAGGGGCAGGGGCAGGTTCAGGCCCCTCCCACCTCATGGTGTCTGGCCAGCTGGGCTCTCCTCCGCCCATGCTGCGCCCCTCCCTCTGCGGGGATGCTGCCTTGTTCATCTGCAGTCACCCACTGATGCTGCCCATGGGCTGTCACCTGCTGCTTGACTCAAATCTGGGTAGCTCAGGCTTTGGAGTGCCAAAGGAGGCCGTTTTCTTAGAGAAGACTCAGGTTGGTCTCTCGAAAGGGCTGGGAGCAGGTCCCAGGGAAATGTTCCTTTCTCCTCCTAGGAGCTGCAAGCCCACCTCTTGCCAGAGAAGGGGTGTGTCCGCTGCAAGGGGGCAGGGCAGAGAAAGGGCGGCCCCCTGTTCTCTGCAGGGTCCTGACACCTGGCTGGGGATTTGTGAAGGCCCTCACTCCAACCATGTTCTCTAAGAAGGCTCTCTTTTTCATCTTTTCCAGAAACCTTGCGATTGTGCAGGACTGGGGTCAGGAGGATAGCTGTATGGGAGCTGAGGCCAGCAGGCCGTGATCCTGAGACACACGCCAATGGTGACCTGGGACTGGTCAGTCTGCAGTGAGCAGTCAGGTTGGGGGATGCTGCCCTAGGATGCAGACACAAGCACAGCATGGCGTCCCAGGTATGCCAGCCTCCAGGCCCTGCACTGAAAGGACAGCAATGGGGCAGGAGGCCAAGGCAGGGGGAAAGAGGGTCTGAAACTTAGCTTGTCAGTCCTCTTAGACTTGCTGGGGCCCTGGGACCAGAGCAGAGCCAGATTCAGAGAAAAGACCTTCCAGTCAGAGTAGTAGCCTCCTGGCTGCCGGATGGGGCGCACTTTGTCCATCTGGAAAATGATCTTGTCTCCTGGGTACAGCAAGGCTGTGGACAGCAAGAGAAGTATCTGCAGCCATCAGTCCAGACCGCCCATCCCTCCCTGAGCCTCTGGGGTCAGATGAGGTGTGTTTTGTTTTTGTTTTGTTTTGTTAATTCACATTTTTAAGACATTTTCTTCTTATCTATATAGTAACTTTTTGTTGTTGAATAGTTGTAGATTCACTGGAAGTTGCAAAAATAATGCAGAGGGGTCATTTGAACCACTGCCCCAGTGGTGACGTGCATATAGCTGTAGTGTGATGCCAGGAAAGGGGCCTTGGGACAATATGGCTCAGGGGATTACAGATGAGGGGGGCTTGTTTATAACCAGGTCAACAAAGCCCCGAAGGCCTGGGTGCAACGAGGTCTGAGCTGTCCCAGGAGGCAGGAGGATTTGACCAAGACTTGATGAGGTTAACTTAGACCTATTTTCTGTTTTGTTTTGTTTTTCTGAGGCAAGGTCTCACTCTGTCACCCAGGCTAAAGTACAGATCATGACTCACTGCAGCCTCAACTTCCTGGGCTTAAGCGACCCTCCTACCTTAGCCTCCTGAGTAGCCAGGGCCACAGGCATGCACCACCATGCCTGGCTGATTTCTTAAATTTTTAGTAGAGATGGGGTCTTGCTATGTTACCTAGGCAGGTCTGGAACTCCTGGGCTCAAGCCATCCTACCTACCCCAGCCTCCCAAACTGCTGGGATTACAGGCAAGAGCCACTGTGCCTGGCCCACTTAGATTTGTTTGGTGGCAGTTTTCTCCTTGTCTTGAATTAATTTCATGGAGATCCTTGGTAGAGTTTTCTCAGATGTGCTGAATATAAAAAATACTGAGCCAGGGTCTCCACCTTCTGCAGCTATTGAGCAGTGCTTGTCTTAAGATGGTAACACATGAAAGCTCATGTTCTAGAAAAAGTGATGGAAGTCACACTCCAGCTAGTTAATATTGGCTATTTGGGGGTTGGGAAGGGGCTGTGGAGGTGAGAAAGAAGGAGAGGGAAGGGGGAGATATGTAACATTCATATTTTCAAAAGGTACACATGATTTTTTAAAGTATGATTTAAAAATGAGTTATATAAATAATTTTCTACAAATGGAAAAGAAAAAGAGATTTGTGAAAGGATGGTCACTAAAAGGTTCACAAGGGCCAAGTCAGGCTGGTGGAATTTAGATTTTTATGTTTTCAAAAAAATTCAAATGAGCAAGTATTATCACCAAAACCAGGGTGGAAAGCCAATAAAGTTATATTCACAGGGGAGCGGGAGACCTTGTTTAGAATTCTGGCTCCTGAGCTTGAGGTCTGGAGTCTGAGCCACCAAGGTCTAGTCTAGAACACAGAGCTGGAAGTCCTGATATTTGAGCCTCTCTGCCTACAGGAGATCAGGCCTCTGTCATAAAGATACCCAATAGCCAGTGGCCAAGACAGTGGTCAGAGATGGATTTGGGCCTAGTCCTACCCACAGGATGCTCCTGTGTGCCAGTGAACATGAGATCCTGCAGAGAGGTGAAGCTCACTCATGTAGGAACCCAGCAGCTAGCAAAAGCCAGGGGTGGATGCAGTGGCTCACTCTTGTAATCCCAGTACTTTGGGAGGCTGAGGTGGGAAGATCGCTTGAGCCCAGGAGTTTGAGATCAGCCTGGGCAACAAAGCAAGATCCCATCTCTCAAAAAGATAAAATAAAATAAAGGGCGGGGGGAGCTTGATGTTCTGGTGGGGACGGACAAAGGAGGCACACAGGGGAAGACCTAACCCAGAGGAGTGGTCCAGAGCCCATGGCAAGCCGGCCTGCATTTCAGAAGACAGGGCTGCAGCTCCACCACTGCGTAAGACCATGGCGTAAATAATCCGAAAAGGTGAGGCTCCCCAAGGAAGGAAGAAGGAGGGATGTTTTGGTGAAAAGTCAGCATCCAGAGCTGTAGGATCTCCTTCTGTCTCTGCTCTCCCAGCCCAGGCAGCACGCGTAGGAGACAATGACCACTGAAGTTGCTTGCCTGTGTTCCTGAGAGCCTCTGACCACATTCTCCTGTATACACTTGTTATGGGCCAAATTGTATCTCCCTAAAATTCATATGTTGTAATTCTAATCCTTATACTTTAGAATGTGATGTGTGTGTGTGTGCATGTGTGTGTGTATGAGAGAGAGACAGAAAGGGTCTCACTCTGTCGTCTAGGCTGGAGTGCAGTGGTGTGATCTCGGCTTACTGCAACTTTGACCTCCCGGGCTCAAGCGATCCTCCTACCTCAGCCTCCTGAGTAGCTGAGATTACAGGCACATGCCACCATGCCTGATGAATGTTTGTATTTTTTGCAGAGATGGGGTTTTGCCATGTTGCCCAGGCTGTTCTCGAACTCCTGGGCTCAAGCAATCCACCCACCTTGGCCTCCCAAAGTGCTGGGATTATAGGCGCGAGCCACTTCACCCTGCTAGAATGTGACCATTGAGCGGGGAAAAAGAAAAAAGGATGTGACTTCATTTGGAGATTTTGGTGTTTTTTTTGTTTTTTTTGTTTTTCCAGACAGGGTCTGGCTCTGTCACTCAGGCTGGAGTACAGTGGTATGATCATAGCTCACTACAGCCTTGAACTCCTGGGATCAAGCTATCCTTCCGCCTTGGTCTCCCAAAGTACTGGGATTATTGGGGTGAACCACTGTGCCCAGCCTGGAGATAAAGTATTGAAGGAGATGATCAAGCTAAAACGAGGCTGTCCATGGGTGGGTCCTAATCCAATTTGACTGGCATCCTTATAAGAGAAAATGTGGACACCCAAGAGAGACACCAGGTGTGCATGTGCAGAGAAAAAACTGTGTGGAGGCAGCAAGGAGGCAGCCATCTGCCAGCCAAGGAGAGAGGCCTTGGAAATCAGCCCTGCTGGCACCTTGATCTGGGACCTCCAGCCTCTGGAATGGTGAAAAATAAATTCCTGTTGTGGAAGCAGCCCAGTCCACAGACTGGTATTTTGTTATGGGAGCCCTAGCAAATTAATCTAAGAAGACCCAAGGCCCTATAAATTCAGCACTTGTTTCCCTCCCTCTTGGGAAAAAGACGGTAATAATCAATTGTGACTGTAAAGTCTAGTTCTCACATAAGTCACACCACTGCCTGTGTGGCGTGTTCCTTTCTCAGAAAGCTACATTTCCCAGTATGGCCAAAGTTCCTTCCTAGGCAGAGGTCCAGAGGAGAAAACCTCTGCCCCCAAGTGCAGCTTGCTCCTTCATGTTTTTAAAGCACAGAGAAGATCCTGCCCATTAAATTTATACACTCTCCAGGCCAGGCGTGGTGGCTCATGCCTGTCATCCCAGCACTTTGGGAGGCCAAGGCAGGTGAATCACCTGAGGTCAGGAGTTCAAGACCGGCCTGGCCAACATGGTGAAACCCTGTCTCTACTAAAAATACAAAAATTAGCTGTGCATGGTGGTGCACACCTGTAATCCCAGCTACTCGGGAGGCCAAGGCAGGAGAATTGCTTGAACCCGGGAGGTGGAGGTTGCAGTGAGCTGAGATCGCACCACTACACTCCAGCCTGGGCAACAGAGTGAGACTCTGTTTCAAAACAAAACAAAACAAATTTATACATTCACCAATTCACGAGTTTGGAATGCAGGCATTGCTAAATTGACATGTTGGGGCTGGGCCCTTCTTCACTCCCACATATTAGAAGTGCTCACCCCTCAGAGACACAGTGGGCTCAGACCAGCTTGGATGTATGAAAACGCATACTCCACCCAAGCAGAGGGTAGAAGCAGTGTGGAAATCTCAGGGCTTCAGCAGATCCTGTCTCCAGGTGCATTTGTACCCCACTGCTTGTTGCAGAAGAACCAAGCAACAGCCTGGCCTAGAGAAAGGCTTTGTTTCGATAGCAGTTATCATTTCTATCAAATCTCTCTCTTCACTATTACAACTCTTTCTTTATGTTCAACCTCAGAGCTTTCTCGCTCAGAACTCCTGTCCTTGGGGCTTTCTACTCTAGGATGAGCTTTTGGTTCACCAAGCTCAGGGTTCCAGAATCCAGACCTCCAAATCTCAGTTGTGGAACCCAGACCTCCAGGCCTTGTGTTCTGGAAATCCCATCTAGCAGCAAAACAGACTGGGCTCCTCCTCTTCTCCTCCACGCCCCCACTCTGCCTTATTCCCAGTGTCACCACCAGAGACTACAGTGGCTTGAATGGCTGCATGGGTGCCTTGGGTGGCATCACCCTCGCCCCGGCTCTGGGGTTCCCTTGGCATCTTCCTAGGGCCAGCCACCGAGGCCCTTACCTTTCATGAGGATGTCCTCCGTCAGCGGGAGGCCATAGGACTCACAGAGCTTCCAGCATTGCAGGTAGACGAGAAAGTTGTGCCTGCGGGTCGAGTCAATGAGCTCCCTCATATCCCCGTGGATGGTGGACGGGAGGCAGTGCTCATCAAAGTGCCGATTCCCACAGCGCACCAGGCGGCACTGCTCCGTGTACTGGATGGAGGGGATCATGAGCTGCGAAGGAAGCAGAAAGAGGCTTGTCATTCTCTTGCCTGTGTCCCTCCTCCTGGCCAGAAGAAGGTACATGCAGTGCCTCCTCGACCTTTCCCCTGCGAGGTCCCCACGAGGGGTGATGGCAACCAATGTCCAGTGGGGCTGCAGTTCCGGTTCTGAAGTCAGTGAAGACTTCAGGTTCGGAAGCTCAGGTTCTGAAGTCACAGCCCTGTTGATGGGTGTGCAGGTGTGCACACATGATTGTGTAACATATACAGTAAAACACAGTACACATGCCCTAGAGGTGTCCTATTGAAAAATGACATTCACAAGGCCACAAGGTGGCTCACACCTGTAATCCCAGCACTTTGGGAGGCCGAGGCAGGAGGATAACTTGAGCCCAGGAGTCTGAGATCAGTCTGGGCAATGTGGCAAAACCCTGTTTCTACAAGCAAAAATTAGCTGGGCATGGTGGCACACGCCGGTAGTCCCAGCTTCTCAGGAGGCTGAGGTGGAAGGATGGCTTGAGCCTAGGAAGTTGAGGCTTCTGTGAGCCAAGATCAAGTCACTGCACTCCAGCCTGGGCAGTACAGTGAGACTGTCTCAAAAAAAGAAAAGAAGAGAAGAGGAGGAAAGAGAAGAAAAGAAAAGTGACATTTGAGTGTTTGGCTGCATGGGAATTTAAATTAGGAGCAACCATCTGTAACCTTCAGGTGAAAGCCACGAGCTAAGATAGGAGGAGGCTGGCGGAGCAGGTAGCTGCTTTTGTTGGCTGCCACCACCTTGTTTTTTAACAAGGGGGAAAAAAAAACCTATCTTTTAAAGCTTCTAACACCAGAATCAGCAAAGACCAGCCCATGGGCCAAATCTGGCCCACCAGCTGTTTTTATAAATAAAGTTTTGTTGGAGCACAGCCACACTCATTTGTTAAGGTGCTGTCTGTGGCTGCTTTCCTGCTGCAATAGCAGAGCTGAGTAGTTGCGACAGACAACATATGGCTCACCAGGCCTAAAATGTTTACTATCTGGCCCTTTACAGGGGAACTTTGCCGGTCCCTGCTCAAACATTTTGGGTTTTCTTGTCAAGCAACTGAATCAAATCTTAGTAGATATAGCACATAGCAATATCTGCCATTTTATTATAGGTACAAATACAAATATTGTAGGTATAACTACAAATGTGTATTTTTAATTTTTTATATACATATATTTGTATTAATTAATTAATTTTTTTTTTTTTTTTTAGAGACATGGTCTCACTTTGTAGCCTGGGCTGGGGTGCATTGTGCAATGATAGCTCACTGCGGCCTTGACCTCCCAGGTTCAAGCCATCCTCTGGCCTCAGCCTCTTCAGTAGGTGGAGCCACAGGCACACGCCACCATGATGGCTAATTTTTTAAAAACTTTTTGCAGAGACGGGGCCTTGCTATATTGCCCAGGTTGGTCTCAAACTCCTGGCCTCCAGTGATCCTCCTACTTTGGCCTCCCAAAGTGCTAGGATTACAGGCGTGAGCCACTGCACCTGGCCTGTATATACTTTTTTTTTTTTTTTTTGGAGACACGATCTTGCTCTTTCCCTTAGGCTGGAGTGCAGTGGTGCGATCTTAGCTTACTGCAGTCTCAACCTTCTGGGCTCAGGCAATCCTCTCACCTCAGCCTCTTGAGTAGCTGGGACCACAGGCACATGCCATCACATTAGGCTTTTTAATTTTTTTGTACAGACAGGATCTCCCTATGTTGCCTAGGATGGCCTCGGACTCCTGGGCTCAAGCAGTCCTCTCAGTACATTGGCCTCTCAAGGCGCGGGGCTTACAGGTGCAAGACACCACTCCAAGCCTATATTATATATGAATATTTATATGTAGTATTGTATTGATGTTGTCTGCCTCCCTTACTAGACTGTCAGCTTCCTAGGGGCAGGGACTGTTAGGCTTACTACAACGCCCAGAAGAGTGCCTGGCACATGGTAGGCTCTCAACAAATGTTTACTGGACAAGCTAATTCATGCAATCAATCCTTCCTTCCTTCATTTGCCATGTATTTCTGGAGAGTCTACCCAGGGCCAGGCCCTGTGCCAGCTGCCTGGATTCCAGCTGTGATGAAAATGCAGGCCCGGTCTCAGGATGAAAAGTCATAATTAAAGAATAGGGAGGGGGGACGTGATACTTTCAGAAACAGGATCTTACTACATTTTCACAAAAACTCAGGAGGCAGGTATTCTTATTTTACAGGTGAGGGACGTGAAGAAGGGGTGGTTGTAGAGGTGAAGACCCGCCTCCCCAGGGTTCTGCAGCCAGCGGGTGATGCTACTGCAGTGATCTGAACCCCAGCTGCTCATCCCCAAGCCGCATGCCCTCCTTGGGCTGGCGAGGTACCTTGTGCTGTCGCTGCCGCTCACGGTACCGCTTGCCTACTTCCTCCATCTCCTCCAGGGTCATGGGCCGCGCCTCCATCTGTGTGTCGACTGCAGGCACCGTCAGCAGGTCCACTTTGGGAAGCTGTGGGGCTGAATCCACCTCCTGCTTCTTGAGCGGACCCTTCAGGGAATCTCTGTGCTTAACCAAGATATAACCTAGAGTCAGAGGGAAGAGATGAAGGAAGGAGGGACTAAGAGGGTGCCGAGCCACCGAACCTGCCAAGCAGTTATCCAGTGTCACCCAGCAGGCACCAGGCCAACCCTCTGCTCCCTTCCCACACATCTGGGCAGTGCCCACCTGAGCTGTACCTTAGATGTGGCCCTCCTCTCCATCTCCACTAATGGCGTCCCTTACCGCACCAACCCCAGCCCTCTGGCTGCCATTCTTGTCCTGTCACCCTGTGTCACCAAGCAGCAAATAGGATCTTTAAAAAATATAGAGTATGGCCAGGTGCGGTGGCTCACGTCTGTAATCCCAGCACTTTGGGAGGCTGAGGAGGGTGGATCATGAGGTCAGAAGATCGAGACCATCCTGGGTAACATTGTGAAACCCCATCTCTACTAAAAATACAAAAAATTAGCCAGGTGTGGTGGCACGTGCCTGTAGTCCCAGCTACTCCGGAGGCTGAAGCAGGGGAATTACTTGAACCCAGGACCTGGATGTTGCAGTGAGCTGAGATCGCGCCACTGCACTCCAGCCTGGGTGACAGAGCCGGACTCCGTCTCAAAAACAAACAAACAAACAAAAATATAGAGCAGGGCACTCTGGGAGGCCGAGGCAAGTGGATCAGCTGAGGTCAGTAGTTTGAGACCAGCCTGACCAATATGGTGAAACCCCGTCTCTACTAAAAATACAAAAATTAGCCGGGTGCAGTGGCATGTGCTTGTAATCCTAACTACTCAGGAGGCTGAGACAGGAGAATTGCTTGAACATGGGAGGTGGAAGTTGCAGTGAGAAGAGATCACACCACTGCACTCTAGCCTGGACGACAGAGCAAGAATCCGTCCCAAAATATATAAATATATACATATATAGAGCAGGGTGCAGTGGCACGCCTGTGGTTCCAGATACTCAGGAGGCTGAGGTGGGAGGATTGCTTATGCCCAGGAATTCGAGGCTGCAGTAAGCTATGATCACACCTGTGAATAGCCACTTCACTCCAGCCTGGGCAACATAAGGAGATCCCGCTGCGTGGGTCTCCTTATGTTGGATATGTGTGGATGGATAGATAGATAGATAGACAGACCAGATCGCCTCATTCCCTTGGCTTCCCACAGCACTTAGACCAAAACCCAGAGTCCTTTCCCTGGGCTACAAGGCCCTGCTGCACCGTCTGGCCTCAGCTGCCTTCCCACCTGGTCCATGGCGTACAATTCACCCTTCACCCATTCCACCTAGCCACCTTCATCACCTTCTGTCTCTTGCAAGCTTTCCTACCCCAGGGCCTTTGCCTTCACAGTTCTATCTGCCTAGATTGCACTTCCCCCAAGACTAATTCCTGTCAGTCACTCAGATGTCGGCTCCAATGTCTGCTTCTCAGAGAGTCCTTCCCTGACCACCAGCCCTTTAGGTGCAAGCTCATCAACAGCTGGCGCTTTGGCTGGCCCACTGCTGTGTTCCCAGTTTCTAGAAGGGGCACATAGTAGTTGCTCAACAAAGATTCTAATGAATGAAAGAATCCCATTGTCCCTGCCCTGGTTCAGACCTTCATTGTCGCAAGCTGAAATAATATCCTAACCTTACCACCTTCTATTGAGGCTGTGAACAAGTGGGTCAGCCTCTCTGAGCTCCAGCTTCCTCCTCGTAAAGCAGGAATAGCAATTGTGACCTCTGCGGACATGAAGGATAAACTGAGATCATTCTGCAAGAATGAAGAAGAGCTACTGCAAGAAGAACTACTGGAAGAAGGCACCCCTGCCAAGACACTCAAACTCTTGCCTCTTTAGACAAAGTGAGAGACACCCTGACAGAGCAGGAGCACCATCACCAGGGACAAACACCACCACTTTAAGTTTCAGCTCCCTTTCTAGCCTCATGCATTTCAAGGAAATCACTTCTCTTCTAAATACGAGCAGCCAGAAAGAGCAGACGGTAAAACACAGATAAGACAGCTTGGGCACAGAGGGAGGTGGGGGAAAGTCTCTTGGGTGACTGCCAAACTTCACCCTCATACAATGGGCCCCAGTAAAACAGTGGGCCTTAATAAGCACATTCCTTTCCCTTCAGGTGCACTAAGATAGGGAAGCTAAAAGCAGACTTGGGGGATATGCCTGCAGCTGCAGAAAGATGGAAACAGACACACAACTCTCCCTCCCAGATAAGCCCAACAAAGAGACACAGAAGCAGTCCACACCTCTGATAAACTCTCCCACACTGAATCTTTAAAAACTCTTAGTCTGTAAGACAGTGTAGCTCTGACCTAACTCAGCCAGCAGCCCCTCTCAGGTTTGTTTTCTCTGAAATAAACCTGTACTTGACTATTGAGCCACCTTTCATGTTTCTTTCCTCTTTCTTTAATTCTTACACACCCCAGTCTACCCATCTTACCCACTGTTGCTCACCAGGGCAAAAGAACTCAGTGATGATGCCAAAATAGCACCATGAGAGCAAATGTCTGCTGTTTGGCTTTGTGTTTACTTACTGGGAAGTAACAGGCCCCAAAATATCTCTGCTGCAAATATGCATCACAGCACACTGTGGTCATTCAAATGACTTGCAGCCAGCTACACAGATAGCGATGAGCTTGGTAATTTATAATAAAAAGGCACAAAGAGTATCAGAGGGAAAGCAGCCCAACTCGAGGCGACCTTAAAAATGTGCTAGACATAAAGGAGATTACTACTGTTGGGGTGGTGATACATGCAGGAGGCGACTGTTGGGGTGCTGAGGTTCCCTGAGCTCTGACAGAGGCAGAGACCCTGCTTGGGAGGTGATGGTTTCTCTGCAGGGCAGCTGGTTGAGACTGGACATTGAAAATCTCCCAGAGGACTGAGGAATGGATGCTCTGAGCTGCCTGCTGTTCCCAAATGAGCCACTCCAGTGAAGATGCTGAGTAACTCCACTTGGTGTGACCGTAAACTCAAATGGCCTCACCCCGGATCTTTAGCATTGTTAGGAAACCCCTCCACTGCCTCCTCCAGGGCTCCTGTGTGACTCAGGGAGGACAAGGAGGCTCCAAACATGCGTGAGATTAAATTCCTGCCAACCTGGTGGATGGGAACAGAGCAAGATTTGTTTCATTTAGAAAAACAAAGCTGTGGCTATGTTTGGGAAGGGTGCTGGAATGGATGGGTGGTTGTAATTGTTCTTTTTTGTTTGTTTACTACAAGAATGGTACTAAGATATAAAGAAATATCATACAATGCACCTTTGTGTTGTAGAGTAAATTCACAGCCAGAGCTTTAGCAAGTCCATTTCTAATTTGCCTCTGTGCCTTGTCTGGGCAGATGTGGCCCCACAAGTGTATTGTTCGGCAGATGGAACTTGAGCCATGCACAACCTTTACAACTGTTCACAGCAACCCTGCCATAATACCCCTGATAGCAGAATACCAAAATATACTTTCCAGTAAACTGTAAACATGTGCTAATTCTGGTTCTGAACAAGAATTTTATCAATAAGGTATGGATTAATAGTGAGGAGGCCTTGGACCCACATACACATAAATGTCTCTGGAAGGCTTGCCATTTGGGTCAGTTCTCAGCCTCTCAGGTGGGCTCTGGTGGGCTGAGTATCCTCCGCTAAGAACAAGGGCGGGGACTCATTTGTCTTTGAATGGACACAGTGGTAGCTGGGCACTCAAGGGAGTATCTACTCCTTACTTAATCTCTGGGCCTGAAAATTTCCAGAGGCTTGGCCAAACCACAGTCAGCCCAAACTGGGGAACACACTGAGGAAGTGAGTTTGGAGGAGAGGCCAAGGCTTCCTGCACCATGCTCGCTCCCAGGACGGGGAGGTGGAGGCACAGGACAGGGAGGGGTACGCACGCTTCCTTGCAGTGGCCAGGTTGCTCCTTTGCTGAGCCATAGACCACTGCTTGTAGGTATTGGCCAGGATGTCCATGGTGATGGTGTTGTGCTTCCCAAGAGAGCTGAGGTAGATCACTATATCCTCCACCTCCTGGTTCTTCAGAGGGACTCCGACCTGAGGAGACAGAGGCCTTGAGACTAGCAGGCTCCCATCTAAACATCCTGCCCTGATGGCCAAGGCCTTACCAGCCTCCTCAGATCCCCATCCTGCTTCCAGTTTCATCCTCAACCACTCACTACTATACCCAAGGTCCCTGCTGCAGGAGCTCAGAGCCCTTTCCTGGTCCTTTCTTACCTTTGCCTTTGCTCAGGCAGTTCCTCTTCTCTGCCTGAAAAACTCCCATCCCTCCTTCAAAGTCCAGTCCAGATGTCACCATCTTTATAGAGTGGGTTACTTCTTCCTCTAGGGTCCCACCCCACTTCCTACCAGTCTCAATGGCAGCATCTACCATCCTAGATATGAAGCATGATTTCACATATGGATCATCCCTGTCCACAAGTAACACATAAATCTCCCTTAATTCCTGGAAAATGGGATCAAGAATACTATACACCTCACTCTTTTAAGGCCAATGAGCAACTCTGGAAGTGTATAATGCTTGCCAGCAACATTGGATATTCAAGAAGAAAAGTTGTAAAGGAAATATGATTTTGTTCTTCAGTTTCTTTAGACAATAGTCATTGTTCACTGAACTTTACTCAAATTCCTGGCCTCAAGTGATCCTCCTGCCTCGGCCTCCCAAAGTGCTAGGTAAACAGGCGTGAGCCACTGCGCCTAGCCTTGAACGTTCCTTAAGTAAGATCAGAACTCTCCTGGTGCTGGCCGGGCGTGGTGGCTCATGCTTGTAATCCCAGCACTTTAGGAGGCCAAGGCGGGTGGAATGCCTGAGGTCGGGAGTTCAAGATCAGACTGGCCAGCATAGTGAAGCCCCATCTCTACTAAAAACACAAAATTAGCCAGGCATGGTGGCATATGCCTATAATCCCAGTACCCGGGAGGCTGAGGCAAGAGAATCCCTTGAACCAGGGAGAGGGAGTTTGCAGTGACCCAAGACTGCACCATTGCACTCCAGCCTGGGCGACAAGAACGAAGCTCCGTCTCAAAAAAAAAAAAAAAAAAGAACTCTCTTGGTGCTAAAGAATGTATTTATTTAACCTTTGGGTTATGGAAATTAAATACCATTATCTTTAAATGCTTTGAAATGTTGTTGAGATAATTACATGTCATAAAACATGTGTGAGAAAACTGGTAATAATTTAAAGCCACAAAAGACATCACAGTCAACTTCTTAAAGTTGTTTAAGGTATTTGTTGTTGTTGTTTGGATTTCTTTTAAGTCAGGATCTTGCTCTGTCACCCAGTCTGGAGTGTAGTGTTGTGATCATAGCTCACTGCAGCCTCTAACTCCTGGGCTCAAGTGATCCCCCCATCTGACCCTCCCATGTAGCTGGGACTACAGGTGTGTGCCACCACACTGGGCTAGGCTTTTTAATTTTTTGTAGAGATGGGGGTCTCACTATGTTACTTAGGCTGATCTCAAGCTCTTAGCCTCGAGCAATCTTTTGGCTTTGGCCTTCCAAAGTGTTGGGGGATTACAGGCATGAGCCATCATGCCAGGGTAAAGTATCTTGCATTCAAAATATATAAAAACTTAATTCATCTAGACTAGGGTTAGCAAGCTTTTTCTGTAAAAAGTCAGATAGGGCCAGGCGTAGTGGCTCACACCTGTAATTCTAGCACTTTGGGAGGCTGAGGCAGGTGGATCACAAGGTCAAGAAATCGAGACAATCCTGGCCAACATGGTGAAACTCCTTCTCTACTAAAAATACAAAAGTTAGCTGGGCGTGGTGGTGCATGCCTATAGTCCCAGCTACTTGGGAGTCTGAGGCAGGAAAGCCGCTTGAACCCAGGAGGCGGAGGTTGCAGTGAGCCAAGATCACGCCACTGCACTCCAGCCTGGTGACAGAGTGAGATTGCGTCTCAAAAAACAAACAAACAAACAAAAAACTCAGTAAATATTTTAGGTTTGGCTAGCTATACAGTGTGTCATACTGTTCAACTGTGCCATTGTAGCATGAAAGCAGCCACAGACAATTCAAGGATGAATGAGTGTGACTGTGTTCCAATAAAGCTTTATTTAAAAAAACAGGAAGCAGGCTGGACTTGTCTCGTGAGCCACAGTTTGCAGACCTCTGCTAGGCCGATAAAACTTTCCATGATGATGGAAATGTTCCACATCTGTGCAGTCCAGTAGAGGAGCCACTTGCCACATGTGACTACTGAGCACTCAAAATGTGTAGCTGGTGTGATAGACAGACTGGATTTTTAAATTTATAATTGATTTACATTAATAAATAGCCAGTGAAAGTAAAAGTGTGGTCCATGAACCAGTACTACAGGCAACACCAGGAGCTCATTAGAAATACAGCATCTTTTGATGACCCACAGATGTACTGGGTCAGAAGCTGCATTTCGACAGGACCCCCATGTAATTTATATGCCAGTAACAGTTGGAGACACTCTACCAGCTTTCTCTGATCTCAGTTTTGGGGTCTGCTGTGCAAGACAGGGATTCCCCAAGGTAGCTGGCTGGTTATGAGGTTGATTCTGCAGACTTTCCACTCAGGTGGGGGCTTTCAATGTCAGACTGGTGTGGGGAGCAGATTTTAAGGATCTGATCTGGCCACAAGTTAATCCATATTTTTCAGTCTGGCTTTATAAGTATTAAGGCGGACAGTTTGCACTCCTTATGTCTACTTCTCAGTTGAACCAGAACCCAGCAGGGGGCGGCAAAGAGGGAGTACATGGACATCCTGCCCACTTAGGCCCATCCAGAGAAAGCAGGTGGCACTTACTGCCTTTACAGCCGTGATGAACTCCTCCCTGGTGATTCTCTGGTTCTCACCCTGGCCCACCTTGTGAAATATCTCCAGGATCTTGATCTTGCGGCTATGCAGGTAGGAGTACATGACTGACAGGGCAGGGGGCTTGGGCAGCTGGAGCTGGGGCACCATCTGGCGGGAGAGCCGGGGGCCTTTTTTCTGGAAGAGGCGAGAGGGTAGGGCAGAGGAGAGAGTTCAAGGGAGACCGGCCAGTGGGATGCAGTCACCAGAGTTAGGGAGTAAGGAGAGGCCGAGCAACTCTAAATAGCAGGATAGAGTACAAAGGGCACTGGATTCAGGGCAACTGTGTTTGGCCACAAAATGTCTGGGAGCCTTTGCTTCTCTGAGCCTTGGTTTTCTCATCTGAAAAACACAAGGCTTGGAAAATATAGGAACTAAAATTTCATTCTTATCTACATCTCTCCTGTCAAACCAGGCAGTACCTGTAATCCCACTGGTCTGGTCTCTCAGTGCACCAAAACCTATACCCTTCCCTGGAACCAGGTGGAGATCCCCCACCCCCTCCCCCAGCCTTTGCATCTGCTATAGGCCTCTTGCCTGGAAACTTTTTCTCTCTTTTTCTATCTGTCCAAATACTCCTCCTCCTGCAATTCCAGGTGAAAGGGCATATTTTGTAATGATGATAATCTTCTACCTTGGTGCAGCACTGGACAGTTTACAAAGGGCCTTCCCATTCCCTAGGGTATTGTTCCTCTGTGCTCCTCCCGGGGTGCTTACTATAATAGAGACCCACTTCTATTAATGGCCTATAGCAAACTGTAGAGCCATTAATCCGATGTGGCTGCCTCCCCCACTAACGTGAACACCTTGTGCTATGGCTTAATGTTTGTCCCCTCCAAAACACATGTTTAAACTTAAGGTGAGTTTTGTTAAGCCACTTGGCACATGTGACTATTGAGCACTCCAAATGTGGCTGGTGTGATTGAGGGACTGGATTTTTAAATTTATAATTTTTTTTTTTTTTTTTTTTTTGAGATGTAGTCCGGCTCTGTCTCCCAGGCTGGAGTGCAGTGGCCGGATCTCAGCTCACTGCAAGCTCCGCCTCCGGGGTTTACGCCATTCTCCTACCTGAGCCTCCCGAGTAGCTGGGACTACAGGCACTCGCCACCTCGCCCGGCTAGTTTTCTGTATTTTTTAGTAGAGACGGGGTTTCACCGTGTTAGCCAGGATGGTCTCGATCTCCTGACCTCGTGATCCACCTGTCTCGGCCTCCCAAAGTGCTGGGATTACAGGCTTGAGCCACCGCACCCGGCCAATTTATAATTAATTTACATTATTAAATAGCTAGTGAAAGTAAAAGTGTGGTCCGTGGACCAGTACCACAGGCATCACCAGAAGCTCGTTAGAAACGCAGCATCTTTTGATGACCGCAGATGGGCCGGGTCAGAAGTAACTTAATACTGTTATTAACATAATGGTATTAAGAGGTGGGGCCTTGGCTGGGCGCGGTGGCTCAAGCCTGTAATCCCAGCACTTTGGGAGGCCCAGGCGGGCGGATCACGAGGTCAGGAAATCAAGACCATCCTGGCTAACACGTGAAGCCCCGTCTCTAAATACAAAAAACTAACTGGGCGTGGTGGCAGGCACCTGTAGTCCCAGCTACTCAGGAGGCTGAGGCAGAAGAAAGGCGTGAACCCAGGGGGCAGAGCTTGCAGTGAGCCGAGATCACACCACTACACTCCAGCCTAGGCGACAGAGCGAGACTCCTTCTAAAAAAAAAAAAAAAAAAAAAGAGGTGGGGCCTTTAAGAGGTGATTGGGTCATGAGGGGTCTGCTGTCATGAATCCATTAATTCATGTATGGATTAATGGATTAATGGGTTATGGATTGATTATCATGGAAGTGGGTTCGTTATCATGAGTGGGATCTGCTAGAAAAGCCAGTTTGGCTCCCTTTCGTGTACCCCCTCACCCTGAGATGCCTTCCACCATGTTAGGATGCAGCACGAGGCCGTACCTAGAGGCCGGCCAGTCAAGCCTTCAGATGACTGTGGCCCAGGCGAATATCCTGACTGCAACCTCACGAGGACTTTCAGCCTCCAGGACTGTGAGCCAAAAAAATCTATTTTCTTTATAAATTACCCAGTATCAGGTCTTCTGTGATAGCAAGAGAAGTCACGCTAAGACACCTTGAAAGCAAGACCATTTCTTATTTACAGTGTATCCCCATCTCCCACCTTTATACTGAACAAAGCCCAGGCCCTAGGAAGACAGGCAGTAATTATTTGCTGAAGGAATAAACGATCCTATGAATGAGGTATGAGGTACTACCTAATTCACAATAAGGAATCAGGCGGCCGGGCGCGGTGGCTCAAGCCTGTAATCCTAGCACTTTGGGAGGCCGAGACGGGTGGATCACGAGGTCAGGAGATCGAGACCATCCTGGTGAACATGGTGAAACCCCGTCTCTACTAAAAAATACAAAAAAAAACCTAGCCGGGCGAGGTGGCGGCGCCTGTAATCCCAGCTACTCGGGAGGCTGAGGCAGGAGAATGGCGTGAACCCGGGAGGCGGAGCTTGCAGTGAGCTGAGGTCCGGCCACTGCAACTCCAGCCTGGGAGACAGAGCAAGACTCCGTCTCAAAAAAAAAAAAAAAAAAAAAAGGAATCAGGCTTAGAGATGTGAAGGGTTTTCCCAATGCCATACAGCCAGTAAGCAGTACACCTGCATTTCTAACCCGTCTAGTTCTTATTCTTAGACCCTATGCTGCTGGCAGAAGAGGGTGTGTTAGACCCACGAAATTAGGATTTTGGCTATAGTAACAGCAAGGACTGGCCCTGAAGCTTCTGGGTCAACCAACCCAATGGACAACCATGAGATTACAACAATAATACAGATGGAAAACATGTTTGAGTGCTCACTATGTGTCCAATAGCGTCCTAGGCACCTTATATAAATGAATCCATTTAGACATCATAGTGACCCCAGGAGGTAGGAACAATGGTTATCTCTATTTTATGGATGAGAAAACTGAGACCCAAATCATACAACTAGGAAGTAGCACAGCTATGTTTAAACCTAACTTATCTGACTTTTTATTCCAAGGAAATGTCACAGAGAGAGGAGGAGTTGGTAGTGCCCTTATCACTTACTATCACTGTATGTTTGGACAAATGTTGGCCTCACTGAGCTTCTATTTCCACGTTTGTAAAAGGCGGATCCTCCTTTTCCTCCCAACCTCACAATTGTCATCCTCACAATAGCCTTGTGAGCACCTGTGTGCTACATGGAACCCTCAGCAAACATGTGTCATGAACAAATGAACGAACAATGGGTATTTTACAAATACCCCATAAGATGGACTGCCAGGAATGATCCCTTCTGGGGTGATTTTAAGGTATGTCCACAAATTATTCTGCTTCTCTCATTTCTAAGATGGAGTCTTCTTTCCTTCTTGAGCATGGGCAGTACTCAGGGACTCACTTCTGACAAAGAGAATGTGGTAGAAGTGATAGTGTGAAACTTCTGAAACTGAGGCCTTCGGAAACTAGGTCCTAAAGAGCATTGCAGCCTCTGTCTTGTTCTCTTTTTTGGACCCTTCACTCTGGGGGATGCCAGCAGCCATACTGTGAGGACACTCAAGCAGCCCTATGGAGAGGTCCATGTGGGGAGGAACTGAGACCTCCTGCCAATAGCCACATGAGTGAGCCAGCTTGGAAGCAGATCCTTTTGCCCCAGTCAAGCCTTTAGACGACTGAGGCCCAGGCCAACATCCTGACTGCAACCTCATGAGGCACTCTGAGCCAGAGCGACCCAGCAAAGCTACTCTCCAATTCCTGACTCTAGAAACTTTGTGTGATCATGAATATTTGCTGCTTTCAGTCATTTGGGGGTGTTTGTTATGCAGCAATAGACAACTAGATAACTAATACACCTCCCTCTCAAGACTTCCGTTTGCTCCTCTGTGAAATGGGGTGAACTATCCCTATCCAGCCTAAGCCAAGGGAATAAAATGATGATGCATCCCTAAACTCTTGGTTTGTTCATCTGGCAAATGGGGCTGCTCACCCTGGTGGTCCTGGTAGTTGCCTGGGAGGCATTTGTCTGGGCACTCTGCTCCTCGTGGATCATGTGTAAGACCTTGGCCTCTGAAGGCGTGATGCTGGGCTTGTTCTCCAGCCACCTCTTTACATCACCAAAGGACTCCAGCTCCTGCCGCAGCTTCGCCCTCCGGCTCAGCCAGGTCTTCCTGTCCTCTGGCTGCTCTTGGATATCTTTAGCTTCCAGAGCTTTGAAGCTGGGGATGGGCTTTGGGGGAGCCTGAGGTTGGGATGCAGGATTAATGGGTGTCTGATCTTCCTTGCGAGGCACCATGATGATTCGCCGGCGGGTCTGAGGCAGGCGGAAGTCCTTCTGCTTGAACTGCTTGAAGCAGTGGGCAATGACCAGTTCAGGATCAAAGACGGCGGCATTTTCATCGATGGAAGTCTTAGATGGGCAGAGTCCTTGGGGTAAGAGAGTTAAAAGGTGAGTTTCTTTCTGGAAGAGGATTAAAAGGAGCCAGGAAGGAAAAACACTTTTGCTCCAGGCTGGGCGTCAGGGGCCCTGGATTCCAGGACAGGTTTTATCATTGTCTTGCTGTAATGATAAGGATAATTTCATCTAATGTGACCGGGCATTCCCAACAGCAGGCAGCAAGCTAAGGGCTCTATATGCTTTCTCTTATTTCATCTTCTCCACACCCAGCCCCCAACACTCCCATTGGCAATCAGAATGAACTTTTAAAGATGCCAGTCTGATCTTGTGTGATCATCTGAGGCAGCACAGTATTAAGAGCAGAGGCTTTGGGGCCAGAACGCTCTTTGGTCTGAGTCCTGGTCCTGCCACCTACTGGCTGCATGATCTTGAGCAAACCACTTAACTTCTCTGTCTCAACCTCTTCATTGGTAAAATAGGCATAATGAAGGTAACCTATTTTATTGGATGGGAGTGATATTAAAATCAGTCAATCTATTAGAGTTGCTTTGTATATAATATATCTGCTATTATTGGTATATACTCACCATTCACTCATTTTGAAGCCCTTCCATGACTTTTGATAGCCCTTAAAATGAAGTCCCGTGCCCCTCTTCTGTCAACCTGTCCCCCTAGTCCCTTGCCTCTCTTTCCTTATATGTCCTGGACACCTGGGCTTCTCTCTGTTTGCTGAGTGGTCCAAGCCTCATCCTGACTAGGGGTTGGTATGTGCTCCTCCCTCTAGCAGGAGTGCTCCCTCCCCATCCACACCCTGGGTACTCTTCCTCATCCTCCAGGCCACATCTTTGCATCACAACCTGCACTTTCCTTCAGACCACTTATCACAACTGGGTATATCAAGGGCTGAAAACTGGTGGCCCTCATGCTGAATGAGGGTTGAGGTCTTGTTTTGTTTAACACCTTGCTTGATATTTTTCAATCTGAGTTACTTTGGGCTGAGGCACTGCCCTCTCCAGCTTGCCACACACTCCCCCATTCCTTATTGTCTCACAGGCAGCTCATTTTCTTTATTAAGTCCTTGGTTTGGGCAGCAATTTGCTTTGAGACCCCCAGTGTAATTACTTGGTTGATGTTTATTTTTTCTAGTAGACTATGAGTTCTGTGAAGACTACAACCCTATCTCTCTTGTTACCGACTGGAGCCCTGACACCTCCACAGTGTCTACATATAATGGGAACTCAGTACATATTTGGTGAGTGACAAATGGACAGACCTACGATGCTGGTATTATGATTATGCCCATTTTGCAGATAAGGACATTGAGACCTAGAGAGGCCCAAGGTCACTCAGTTGATTAGTAGCAGAGCTGAGACATGAACTTCAGTTTGTCTGGCCCCAGAGCTCAGCTCTTAGCTGTTACTTGATATTACCCAGGGCTGTCATCCAATCCTTCTGAGTCTCAAGTATTTCACTTCTGAAACGGTATAAACTCTGCTCTATCTACCTCTTGAAGTTGTTATGAAGATCAAATGAGATAACAGTTTGAAAGTGTTCTAAAAAATCAGAAGGGGCCAGGCATGGTAGCTTATGCCTGTAATCCAAGCACTTTGGGAGGCTGAGGTGGGAGGATTACTTGAGCCCAGGAGTTCAAGACCAGCCTGGGCAACATAGTGAGACCTCATCTGTACAAAAAACTTAAAAACTAGCCGGGCATGGTGGTGCACGCCTATAGTCGCAGCTCCTCAGGAGGCTGAGGTGGGAGGATCACTTGAGCCTGGGAGGTAAAGGCTACAGTGAGCTGAGATGACCTCCATTGTACTCCAGCCTGGGCAACAGAGACCTTTTTTCAACAAAATAAAATATCAGAAGGGATATAACAATCTTATTGGAAATACTGTCAGTTATTTTCCTCCTAAAACCCAAACTCCCTTGCTTAAAACCTGTCCATGGCTCCCAACTGCCTCTAGAATAAAGTTCAAGCTCCTTAACCTGGCCCCATCTGGCCCTCTCGCCCCTGCCAGTCTCTCCGATTTCTCTGGCTCCTTCTGTCTTCCCTTGCATTTGTATCCAAACAGATCTGCTCTACCAACACACACACAAGCCATGCTGTTTCCTCCCCATGACACGCTCTTCTCCCTCCCTGCTTTACTTGTTGATTCCTGACTCACCCTTTGAGACTCAGCTCAGGCATCCCGGCCCCTTGAAGCCCTCCCACTCCCCCTCTCATGGGTCCTCTGGGTCCCACAGCCCCCATACTTAGTCCCATCATAAGCATTTACCATATTTTTCTGAAATGAAGATATTTTCTGCATCTTTCTTTCTCAACAGTCTGTGAGTTTCTCAGTGACAAGGACTGTGTCTTAGTTCCCCTATGTCCTCGGTGCCCAGCCTGGCCCAAAGTGGACATTCAGTACATATTGTTAAGTGTCTTTACAAGGCCCATGTGTTCCTTTCATAGTCAGCACATAATAAAAGTAAACATCATGGTATGGTTTCCATCTGTGTCCTTGCCCAAATTTCGTGTCAAATTATAATCCCCACTGTTGGAGGAGAGGCCTAGTGGGAGGTGATTGGATCATAGGAGAAGACTTCCCCCTTGCTGTTCTCGTGAGAGCGAGTGCTCACAAGATCTGGTTGTTCAAAAGCATAGCACCTCCCCCTGCTCTCTCTTCCTCCTTCTTGGGTTGTGTAAGATGTGCCTGTCTTTGCCTTCCGCCATGATTGTTAAGTTTCCTGAGGCCTCCCCAGCCATGCTTCCTGTACAGCCTGAGGAATTGTGAGTCAATTAAACCTCATTTCTTTATAAATTACCTAGTCTCAGGTAGTTATTTATAGCAGTGCTAGAACAGACTATTACACATCAATAAGGATGGAAGTGAGCACTTCTAACAACACATGTATCATTACTTTGACCACAAGAAAGTCCATTCTCAAAAGGGGATGACTGAGAATGTCATCACTCATCAAACCAGTATTTATTGAGAATCCCCCAGGGCTTGGTGCTGTACCAGGTGCAGATTAAACTAGGCTGAGCACCTACCATGGTTCACCTGATCCCAGTCCACCCAACGGAACAAGGTGGGGCACCCAGAGGGTAACAAGACGTTCTCCGTTGGGGGAGAAATGCTGATTGTGGAACCTGGGAGGGCATCAAGGAAGAAGTGTCTCTGATGTGGACCTTCAAGAATAGTCTGGCTTCATGGGGTGGAGGGGCAGGGATGGGGAAAGGTCAGGAGTGGGATTTGGGGATTTTTGGGTCACCAGACAGTTCCACATGTTGGAAGCACACTGTGTGTAAAGGAGGAGGTTAGTGGGAAATAAGGTTGGCATCATCTCAAATGCCAGGCTAAGAGATTGAAACTTTACCCTGCAGACCACAGCAACACAAAACCTGCTCCCCACAGGTCTTGCTGCTCCCATTTGGGTCCTCCCTATACTCCCAATCCATGTTCTGCCCTCAGCTAGGAGAGCCTTACAAATGTAAATTCACAGTCTGTCCCTCCCCAATTTGAAACCATTCAATGGCTTCTTAGTGCTCTTTGAATAAATACCCGCCTTCTTCTGTGGCCTACAAAGCTGCCTTCACTGGCTCTGCTCCTCACTCTTCCCTTGTCACCTCCCAGACCCCACCCCTCACTCATGTGGTCCCAGCTGCTGCCCTCCTTTCTGTTATCTGAGGTGCCTGGTTCTTTCCTGGCTCTGGGTTTTCAGTTTTTGCATTTGCTGTGCCCTCTGAAGAGCACTGCATTTCCCAGGGTTTTCCCTGGCTGAGTCCTTCTCCTCACATAGTTCTAAACCTGCACCAGCCCCTGACCCCACTTTCCAAGGGTGCCTGCCAACCACACCCTCCTCAGGGAGCTTCATTCTAGTGCTCTTTGGAGTCCTGTGTCCACTGACAGAAAGGGAAGTGGGCTCTTATAATAAAAGAGGCTGTCATTATGTAGTTATGGGTAGAGACTATGTGACAATGTTCCTAGGAGACTGGCGAGGAAAGCTCTCATATGCCAACTAGTTCAATCACCTGCCCAGGTCAAGGACGCTTTCCTCAATATCACTGGCAGACTTTGCCTCCGTTTATACACCTCCAGTGACGTGGAACTTTCTACTTAACATGGTGGACGCTAAACTCTGATTGCTAGAAAATACCTCCTTATATTGACCCAGAATTTGTTTCCCCGGACTTTCTATCCCTTGGTTCTAGTCCTCCCCATGGATGTCCCAGAAAACACATTTGTTCTCTCTTTTCTCGGACAGCCTATAGGTGTCTGGAAACAATTCCATTCTTTCTTGAAATTCTCCCTGCTCTTGGCTTGATTCAACCTCTTGCTATGTCCAATTCTACCTCTCTGGCTACCGTTTTTGGGCCCCTCTTTTCCTGTACTCTTTAAAGGTTGTTGCTTCCAGGCTTATACCCAAGCTCTCTTCTCTTTTCAAATAATCCCTTCCACTCTCATGTTTCTATGACCTTCTTTAAGCTGGGGACATCCATACCAATATTTTTGACTTGGAATTAGCTCCAAGTTTATACCTGCAGTTGTTCCTAAAACATCTCCACTTGGATGGCTTACAGGGATCTTTTATTATTATTTATTTATTTATTTATTTTTTTTGAGATGGAGTCTCGCTCTGTCGCCCAGGCTGGAGTACAGTGGCCGGATCTCAGCTCACTGCAAGCTCCGCCTCCCGGGTTTACGCCATTCTCCTGCCTCAGCCTCCCGAGTAGCTGGGACTACAGGCGCCCGCCACCTCGCCTGGCTAGTTTTTTGTATTTTTTAGTAGAGACGGGGTTTCACCGTGTTAGCCAGGATGGTCTCGATCTCCTGACCTCGTGATCCGCCTGTCTCGTCCTCCCAAAGTGCTGGGATTACAGGCTTGAGCCACCGTGCCCGGCCTATTATTTATTTTTAATTGAGACAGGGTCTTGCTCTGTTGCCCAAGCTGGAGTACGGTGGTTCAATCATAGCTCACTGCAGCCTTGAACTCCTAGGCTCAGATGATCCTCCCAGTTCAGCTTCCTGAGTAGCTGGGACTACAGGTGCATGCCATTAAGCCTGGCTAACTTTTTTTTTTTTTTTTTTTGATATGGAGTCTCACTCTGTCGCCCAGGCTGGAGTGCAGTGGCACGCTATCGGCTCACTGCAAGCTTCCCCTCCCCGGTTCACACCATTCTCCTGTCTCAGCCTCCTGAGTAGCTGGGACTGCAGGTGCCCACCACGACGCCTGGCTAATTTTTTGTATTTTTAGTAGAGATGGGGTTTCACCGTGTTAGCCAGAATGGTCTCAATCTCCTGACCTTGTGATCCACCCGCCTTGGCCTCCCAAAGTGCTGGGATTACAGGCGTGAGCCACCACACCAGGCCCGGCTAACTTTTAAAAATGATTTTGGGCCGGGCGCGGTGGCTCACGCCTGTAATCCCAGCACTTTGGGAGGCTGAGGCGGGCGGATCACAAGGTCAGGAGATCGAGACCACGGTGAAACCCCGTCTCTACTAAAAATACAAAAAATTAGCCAGGCGCGGTTGTGGGCGCCTGTAGTCCCAGCTACTCGGGAGGCTGAGGCAGGAGAATGGCGTGAACCCGGGAGGCGGAGCTTGCAGTGAGCCGAGATCGCGCCACTGCACTCCAGCCTGGGCGACAGAGCAAGACTCTGTCTCAAAAAAAAAAAAAAAAAAAAAAATGATTTTGTAGAGATGGGATCTCACTATGTTGCCCAGGCTATTCTCAAACTTCTGGGCTCAAGCAATTCTCCTACCTCAGCTTCCCATAGTGCTGGGATTACAGGCGGGATATACTGTGTCTAGCCACTGACAAGGATCTTAAACTCAACCAAGACTGGATTTGTCTTCATGCCCCTGCCCCCACTAACTGGGTCCTCTGAATACGTTCTCTATCTCTGTGGAAGACACCTCCATCTACCAGGTCCCCCAGCTGCCAACTTGAGCACCATCTTTATTTGCCCCTTCTATGTTTCCTGACCAACCAGTCCCCAAGTCCCTGTAGTTACCTCTAGCCTGGGCCTTCTCCCTCACCTCCCAGCATCTTTAGCTTGAGCATTTGACCAGAGCCCTGACCTGTGTGCCTGGGAAAGGTGGTCAGCCTCTCTGGCTCGCCCTGTTTCTCCACTGGGCATTAATGTGTTCACTGCTGGAGAAGGGGCATGGAGAAGACCTTCAGTCTTCAAGCTTTACAGCCCCAGCTCTCATCTTCCCACACCAACATTCTGAGTCTGCCAACTCAGTCTCAGGTCTTTTCTGACTGCTCCCATTCCTGTCCTGCCACTCCCAGTGGCCTCTCCATCTCCTGGCTTGCAGGATCTTTTATGATCTTGTCCCTTCTGACCTCTCTCACCTCATTTCCAGAGACACCAGACTTCTTGGGCCATAGAAGGAAAAAGTTTCTTTGCCCGAAATGCTTTTTCCTTCCCCTTTTGGCTTGGAGAACTCCCTTTTATCCTTTAAGCTCAAGTGTAAAGATATTTTCCAAAAGCTTGGAACTGTTGCTCCCCATCCCATACCCTCAGCACACCTTTTACTCGTGGGTGTCATCCCTGGGCCCGGCATTCACCCCTTCTTATTCTGTAATTATCAATTTATCTCTGTCTTTTACCCATGAAGCTGCATTGCTTTGCCAAGAACTTGGTCCCCAGCACATTACTGCCAAAACCTTGAAGACTGACGTCTTCTCCGTGCCTCTCCTCCAGTACTGAATACATTAATGTCCTACAGAGAAACAGGGTGAGCTGGAGGGCTCCCGTCATTATGGGTCGGGCCTCTGGTGCCTCCAACTAGGCTCAGGTGGAAATCTCAGAAATGTACATGACCTGCCCCCGACTCCATGGCAACCCTTCACCCAGAAGGGTCGGCACAATGAGATCTATGGCTGAGTTTTTGCCGTCACCCCACTTCCACGCGTCCTTAGGGCGCTGAGCGCTCCCTGCAGACGCCACTTCCCGGGACTTACCCAGCAGCGACAAGAACAGACTGTGGTACGCTTCATAGTCGTCGTCCATGGTCGTGGTGCTGGGAGGGGGTGCTGAAGGGCGTGTATGAATGTGTGTAGATGTGGGCTTGCTTGCGTACGGGTGCCGGGGTATCAGATAAACAGTAACTCCAAGTCGTGCGAAAGGCGCTCAGCTGGGACAGCCGGGGCAACCTGTTACCGTGGCTACCGACGCCCCGCGCCAATTGGCTGAGCGCTGCCACGTGCCAGGAGCGAGCCCGCTCGGCCCAGCGCCTGCTGACCCCACCTCCTTTTCATCCAATTCTAGGAGGGTCAGCGAGCAAATCCACGCCGTGCCCAGTTCTGGGGTTGGTGAAAGGCGGGATTTCTTTGTTCGGCGCGGTGCCCCGGAATCTAGTGTAGAAAGTCTCCGGTTTTCCCGTGAAGTGTGGGATCTTCAGCAGGTCTCCATATCTCTAGGCCTTAGTTTTCTCATCAGAAAAATAGGCCCTGCCTCCTCCAGAGGGTTAGGAAGAACCAAAGTGAGCTGTGGCCAGATAAAGGTGTTTGGTATGTTCTGCCCCCCTTATGGCAGGGTGCCATGGTTTGGAGTTACAGAACCTGAGGACCAGAGAATAATAAACCCTTGAAACGTGCATCAACTGATAAACAAAATGAGGTATAGCCATAGGATGGCCATAAGAAGGAATGAAGTACATGCTAGAATATGGATGAACCTTCAAAACAGTATGCTAAGCAAGAAGCGAAACACAAAAGGCCACGTGCTGTATGATTCCATTTTATGTGAAATGTTCCGCATAGACAAACCCACAGACACGGAAAGTAGATTAATGGCAGATAGGGGATGGGATGAGGAATTGGAAGTGACCGCTAACAGGTGGGGAACTTCTTTTTGGAATGGAAAAAAGAAATGGAAACTTCTGGAATTAGTGATGACGGCTGTACATTGTAAATGTACTAAAACCACTGAATTGTACACTTTAAAATGGTTAAATGGTGGCTTTTAGCTCAATTTTTAAAAAGTTAAGAAGAAACACCTGAGCACTTGTCCTTTGCTGAGACAAGCTATCTTTGTGACCCTCACAACCTGAGATGGTTGCCATGGGTCACATTCATACAGCACTCTTGCAAGCCAGGTACCATTTTAGCACTACATGTCTGAACTTCATAATCACAATCACCATGTGAGGCAGACACCACTATCCCCTTTTTTTTTTGAGACAGAGTCTTGCTCTGTCGCCCAGGCTGGAGTGCAGTGACACAATCTCGGCTCACTGCAAGCTCTGCCTCCCAGGTTCATGCCATTCTCCTGCCTCAGCCTCCCGAGTAGCTAGGACTACAGGCACCCACCACCACCCCCGGCTAATTTTTTTTGTATTTTTGGTAGAGACGGGGTTTCACTGTGTTAGCCAGGATGGTCTTGATCTCCTGACCTCGTGATCCGCCCGCCTCGGCCTCCCAAAGTGGTGGGATTACAGGCGTGAGCCACCGTGCCTGGCCCACTATCCCATTTTTACAAGACAAGTTAACAGGTACAGAGGTCAGGCAACCTTACTTGCAATAAAGGGGAAAAACCAGGCCTAGAGCCTGAGCAACCTGGCTGTCCTGAGGTCCCCTAGCACAGAGCTCGCCTCCTGCATTCACATGGGCCCACACTCCCCATGGAGATGCTAGGGGAAAGGATATGACCACCAGCCCTACCACGAAGCCATATCTGATGCCCTGAGCTTGGTGAGCCCGCCCCACCCTCCAGCCCCAGCTGGGCCCAAGGTTTCAGAGGCCCCTCGCTATCCTTAGCTGCCGTATCTGGCTGTCTTGTCCCTACTCCTTACCCCTTTTGTTCCCTTCCATTATTAGGTGCCCTTTTTTCTCTCTCTGAGAGTCTGTACAGAACTTATCTTTGTGCCCCTCCCCACCACAGGGCTTCACACTTTGTGAATGCTAATTGGATGTTTGTCAAATGAAAATGTGATGGTAAATTATAAAGTGGATGTTTGCCGTGGGGAGAGGGAGGTGTGGCGTTTTCCTGTTCTCTGGTCAAAATTCATCCTTCTAAAAACTGACACTTATTACTCACTAAAGTGGAAACAACCAACTACCTCTGCATCACACTGCAGCCTGATCTGGTTCACACCGCTCTACAACAAAGGCAGTTTCCTGAACAACTGATTTTTCATTTATTCAATCAATTTAATTTTCAAATTATATCTTAAAATGGTAGTTGGTAATTAAGACTTAATAACTAGTTTTTTCCCTTTTTTTCTAATAGTAAATGCTTTGGTATTTGAACAATAACAGTACTTGTATAAAAATGGCATAAGACTAATTTTTTTTGAGACAGGGTCTTGCTGTGTCATCCAGGGTGGAGTGCAATGGTGTGATCATAGCTCACTGCAACCTCAATCTCCTGGGCTCAAGGGATCCTCCCACCTCAGCCTTTTGAGTAGCTGGGACCACAAGTGTGTGCCACCATGCTGAACTAATTTTTAAAATTATTTGTAGAGATGGGGTCTCATCTGGTTGCCCAGTCTGGTTTTGAACTCCTGGGCTCAAGCAGTTCTCCTGCCTCAGCCTCTCAAAGTGCTAGGATTACAGATGTAAGCCACTGTGCCTGGCCAAATGGTATAAACTCCAAATGCAAGATGAGAAATGAGTTTTCACAAAGGGACCAAGGTAAAAGAGTGAGTGAGCTGAAAAGGAGCAGCAGACAGATATTCACATTAGGTTACCAAACGGATGCTGAGGTGGAATCTACAATTCCTAAGGGATAGTGTGGAGCTCTCAACAATACACAATGCCAGAGGAATCTTATTTGACTTTGGGGTTAGCTTTTTTAAATTTTTTTTAAATATATATTTTTTGAGACAGGGTCTCTCTCTGTCATCCAAACTGGAGTGCAGTGGCATGATCACAGCTCACTGAAGCCTTGAGCTCCTGGGCCCTCATGAGCTCAAATGATCCTCCTGCCTCAGCCTTCTGAGACTATAGGCATGCACCACCACACCTGGCCAATAAAAATATTTAGTGGGCCCCTAGCTTTAGCAAGGTTGATAGAAATTTGCTTTGTATTATTGATAGTTTAGATGTACTTTTTATCTTCTGATTATATTTCACTTTTGGAAAAGCCACACACTTTTTTTGGATTGTTGTCAAATAATAATTTATTTAAAAATAATCTCAAAATATATTCAAACACATTCAGTAGCAAAGATCCACCATTGGCACACACATTAAGAAAGCACACACACTGGGCTCCTAGTTGGGCTAATTAAAATCTATATGGCTGGAAAGGTGGTTGGTTGTACTTAATGAAGCTTTTTTGAAGTGCAAAGCTATGCATAACAGATGAGCTTGAAAACTGCAGAGTTTAAGACAGACTTAATTTTTCATGATTTTCCCAAAGCCAGTCATGGTATTTATTTAATTTGTGGTCTTCAGGGTGCACCTGGAAGAAATACAACACACAAAGAGGCAGAGACCTTAATGTAACTTAGTCAGAAATATGTTTTTTAAAATTGGCTTTTTAAATGTTTGCTGGGGGACAGTACATTATGATACTATACCTAAAAGTTATAACTTTTAACCTCATGGGATTCATGAATATTTTAAGTTATACCTTATATTAAGGTAATCACATACAGTTTACAAAGTACTGTCCAAATGACTACTCATCATGACTTGGAGTGTGGGGTGGTGATGACATGAGTCAAGTATTAATACCTCACTTTCCAGAAGGAGGTTCTAGGCCCTGAGAGGTTAAATGGATTCTCAGGGCCGGGCATGGTGGCTCATGCCTGTAATCCCAGCACTTTGGGAGGCCGAGGCAGGTGGATCACAAGGTCAGGAGATCAAGACCATTCTGGCTAACATGGTGAAACCCCGTCTCTACTAAAAATACAAAAAAATTAGCCAGGCGTGGTGGTGGGCGCCTGTAGTCCCAGCTACTCGGGAGGCTGAGGCAGGAGAATGGTGTGAACCCGGGAGGCAGAGTTTGCAGTGAGCCGAGATTGCGCCACTGCACTCCAGCCTGGGCGACACAGGGAGACTCCGTCTCAGAAAAAAAAAAAAAAAAAATGGATTCTCAGGTCACAATGGATTGCTCTGATGAAGTAGGGATAGGACCATGGTCCTTCAGTTCAGGCCTGGCCAGACCTACTGGTTGAATGCATGAGGGTGAGTCGCAAGCTGAGTGAGCACCCATCAGGTGCCAGGATACCATCAGTATGCCAAGGGCTGGGCATATTCAACAGGGCTAAAGCAGGACCCAGTCACCACAAAAGTAGCCTGAGACCACTAAGAGAAACCCAATAAGTATACATTGCAGGCCCAAACCTTCCTGCTTTCCTGTAGTGGTGTACTCTTGACAGGAGGAAAACCATGGCAGGCTTAGAGATAGTACACAAATGGGGAATGACAGGAAGAGGGCCAGAGGTGACAAACCACTGGAGATGAGTCAGAGGCCACACCTCTGGACTGGTCTTTGTGGACTTGGGAGTGCCTACCCCAAAACCTGCATGCCACCCACTTCCCCACAGCCAGGAACAAAATTGTTTGTGACTATAATAGCATTTGTGTCCAATAAATAGTCTTAACCATAATGGTGGACTTATTTTGCCCCAGAGACCAAATGTGCTGAATTATGGATGGGAGTGGGCCTCACCTGCTTCCACTCATTGACACAAAAAATTCGGTAAGAGTCGTTGCCATATTTACCAATCCCATGAAGCTCAATCGGATACTTCCACTGCTTTGTCAGGTATTCATCTGAAGAATACAACATCCCACACATCAGGTCAGCTTCTAAAGACACCCTCCCAAAATGTGTGGTGATGGGGCAGGATGGAGAGAACAGAAGAAAGGGACAGGAAAGGCTCTTTCCTGGCAACCTCAGTTGTGACTGCCCTTCTTACTGAATTCCTGTAGCACCCATATCATTTACCAAATCCTAACCACTCTTTTGTGCTGTGCTAATGCGACAGAGGTCACGTCCCTGAGGTCAAGAACTGGGCTTTCTGCTTCACTACTTCTTCCCCTAATTCTGCCCACATGCCTGACCCAGTGATGGGCAAAGATTTATTGTTTAGGTCACTGGGAGGCTGTGGTTTGGGGAAAGTGGACTTTTTTAAATGTCTTGGGTGCTTGAGCTGAAAAACCTCCATTAATACAGTATCTGAGGACATTAAAGTTTAAGGTGTGGCTCTCTTAAATAAGCACAAGGTATTATGTTTTTCCTTTGGGTATATAGGAAAATACCTGAGAACTTGACAATGGTTTTTGCCCGAAGATCGTAGAGACCAAGAGGTTTAAGAAGTTCTGACACATCTCTCCAGTCTGCGGTTCTTGCTACCTCAGCTGAAGGATACTTCTCCAGAAACTTCCAGAGCACAGGTATTGCCATTTTACCTGGGAATTAAAAGTAACTGAATGATTACAAGACTCTAAATAGGCTGATTTCATGTTCAAGTAGTTTCTCATCTAGAAATCTCATCCAGAGGGTTTTTTTTTTTTTTTAAACCACTGGTGAGAAGCCATTATCGGAACCAGCAACCACTTTCAGAATCAAATGCCAACACTGCTAATATATGGGGCTAATAGTCCAAATTATGCTGAAAACTGGCCTTGCATGATTAGCTTTTAAATGATCAGATCAGCAGATAATGAGAGTAGAGGCATATAGAACACAAGGTACATTCAGTGAAAAAGATACTTTTAAACACACACGAAAGAGGGTGGAGAAACATTAACTGATTTTCATTGATGATCAAAATGAATTTGGAAGTAGAAAATAAATAAAATCTACCCCTTTATTCTAAAAGGTCTGTTGGATGTGATCTAGTCTAATTTCCTCGTAGGTGAAGAGTTTAAGGGTGAAGGGAGAATGCCTTATCCCAGGTGACACACTCAAAATGGACTGTGAACCCAGGCCTCAATTCAGTGCTTTCTCCTTACCACACTGTCTGTAAGACAAAGATGATAATAATCCCCAAACCTGAGGTCCGATTGAGAAATATAGTAGCGATGAGAAGCTTCCATGGATCATGAAAAAGTGTTTCTTGAACGAGATTAAAAGGTGACCGAGGAGGCGTCCACTTCTTAAAGGCTTTACGTCGTGGGGGGCTAGGAGCTAAACAAACATACTGCATCAGAATTGAAAACCCAAAATAGAATTAGAATTTGCTGTTCTGATTGGGAAAGGGATACCTTCTTTGTTATACTTGCTGGAAAAATACAGGCTTGTTTTCCTTCTTTCTATCTGTGTTCGTGGGATGATATCTTCTGAAAAGGAAAAGTGAACACTTTATCGAGTCTATGGTTTAGTTTAAAGCAATATTCAGGGATGCAAATAATATCAACACTGTTACAAAGCATGCCAGCTACTATTCTAAGCCCTTTACATAAATTACCCAATTAATCCAACTAATGACCCATGAACTTGGTATTATTTTTATCTCCACTTTACAGATATGGACATTGAGGCACAGAGAAGCTAAGTAACTTGCTTAAGATCACACGGATACTAAGTGTCAGAGCTAAAATTCAAATCCAGACAGTCTGGCTCCTGAGTCCTCACCTTAACCACTGTGTGATACTGGTTCTTTATGACTTATGTTCAGAGTTTATCGTATTGAAAAATTAAAGGCAGTATGGAATATTTTAAGTTACAATGCATTTGTATAATGTGGTCATTAAAATATTTTTTAGACTATTGTGAATACTTTCCCATTAACTTCTAAATGAAAAAAGCAAAAGTCTACATATAATCCCAATTTTATAAAAAAGGGGAGACATATATAAATAAAAATACAGAGGTTAAGAATGAAATAAGCCAAAATGATATAACGGTTGTTGCCAAGTGCTAATTTTTCTTTTCTTCTTTACTTTTCTATATTTTCCAAAATTTCTGCAGTGAACTTACTTTTACGCCTACCAAAAAAAGGGATACAGACAAAACAGAATATACAGACAAAACAGAGTCTGCAGAAAAACCTACAATTTGAACCCTAGAGCACCTGAGACAACTACCTATTAAGAACCTCTGTCTACTGGGAACCAGTATTATCAGACTTCTCAAATTTCTAAAATCACATGTAATACTCCTTAGCCATATCCTCGCAATTTGAATATCAGTTAATAATACCTTGCATTTGTATAGCATCTTTTTCACTTCTCATTTTATAATATTTTTGATGTGAAAAACAGGACTAGTCAGGGTGGTTACCTCTCTTTTACAGATGAAGAAACTAAAGCTTTGAAATTAAGCAATCATCCCAAAATGATACTGGGATTGACTATAAACTGGAACAAGTATCCAGGTCTCCAGATAATTAGACTACTGTTTTTTTGCTATTTTAGTTTGAGTAGGTAAAGCCCAGTAGAGAGTTAAAAAACAACAACAACAACAACAAAGGAAACTGCTCTGCTCTGATTTGACAACTTTTTCTGTGGGCTCCTATGAATAATTACTAACCAATCTCCTTTATGCCAAGTTTACTTGGCAATTTCTAGCTAAGCCAATGGGAATCTTCACTATTTCATGGGACACCTAGGAACCTAAGAGTTCTTCATCTCATGTTGAGAACTACACTCTTATCACAAAAAAAGTTTTTAATTTTTGCCCATTTTGCTAGCAATAAATCTACATAAACCTCAAAGCTTTCGTCAAGAAGCTCAGTGTTTAGGACACAGACTTGAAGAATTCTTATAAGAAGAAGAATTCTTATACCATATATACCATATATACCACTAGGTATATATGGCCATCTTGTGTTAAAGGCAGAGAAACTCCAGGCACAGAAAAGACATACAATCATAGGTAGAACTGGGAACAAGAATCATATCTATTCTCCTGCTTCACAAATTTGTCCAGGCTGTTTCCCCACAGGAGTTTAAGTAAAATTATTATTCTTTAAAGGAGTTATTCATTACACCGTAATAGCATAATGAATAACTAATACAGGGCTGCTCAAAAGGTCTCCTTTTTATCTCTTATTCACTGAGGGAATAAAGACAAAACTGCTAAGTTCTGAATTCTGTATTAAGAGCATATTACAAATAATAGATGAACTATGTGATTATACTTTTGAATTATTTAGAGCTCTAAAGCATTTCAGAGAAGCATTACATTATAATAGAAGATAAAAACAACTATGATATATACAAAATTAAATTGGAAGTCACATCTAGTAGTAAGTATCAGGAGGGGTGTGAAGAGAAGACACCAACTATTCTCCACCCATTTATGTATATAAGAAGTCTTCCCGGCCGGGCGCGGTGGCTCACGCCTGTAATCCCAGCACTTTGTGAGGCTGAGACAGGCGGATCACGAGGTCAGGAGATCGAGACCATCCTGGCTAACATGGTGAAACCCCGTCTCTACTAAAAATACAAAAAATTAGCCAGGCGTGGTGGCGGACACCTGTAGTCCCAGCTACTTGGGAGGGTGAGGTGGGAGAATAGCATGAACCTGGGAGGTAGAGCTTGCAGTGAGCCGAGACTGTGCCACTGCACTCCAGCCTGGGCGACAGAGCAAGACTCCATCTCAAAAAAAAAGAAGTCTTCCCTAAATTTTTCACAAGTGAAGGCTTTTAATTTTCCTTCAAGTTTTAAGATTACTGGCTGGAAAGAGGATGGGAAGAAGGGAAAGCCCTGCTGAGAAGGAGAGTCCCAGGTGCTGCACCAGGGAGAGAGAATGGCAGCTGTTAACAGTAGTACTCTCCTTTGCCATGGCCTCATGACAGCAGTCAGCTGATTTTCTCTCTGCCATAGGAAACTGCTTGAATATCAGTTAGATAAGTATTAGGATCAACTGGTAGGATGTATCTCATATTTGGCCCTATTTCTTGGCTCTATTTTCACGTCTTAACCATGTACAGGCACAAATACAAGATGCAGGATTATAAATTTCTCATCACATAATGTTTAATAGTGCTTGAAAGCACTGGATAGCTTGAAATATTTTCTCACCAGTAAAGTCTTTCTTGGTTGGTGAGCAGTTGTCCATTTCAGAGCCACGTTTTAAAATGTCAGTATGCAAATGTTCCTTCTTTTCTGCAACTTCTTCTACTTTTGTTCCAGTTTCTTCAGTTTCTAAAAAGGTATCCTCATACTTCTCATTGTGTTCTGCATCTCTGGCTGAACATAATTTGTTTATTATGCCAGAAGTTTTTTGTTCAAAACAAAAATTTGATCCTGAACTCAACGATCTGTCTTTTACAAGCCTCTTTTCTTCACTGGTCACACTGAGGGTCTCACCACATGCTCCAGCATCAAAAATGCAGACAGTTCCGTCAAGCTGACTTTCTTGTGCAACAGGCTCACTTTCAGCATCTGCTTTATTACACACAGATTCTCTTTTGCTATCACTTTGAACAAAACCTGAATAGCTCTTTCTACATCTTTTTTTAGTTTTCTTAATTGGGATTCCTTTCAAAATCGTCACCTCTCCTTTGGGTTTTCTAACCTTTCTGAAGTTAACATCATCAACACCCTCATCTTCTTTCAAAAGCAAATGAGTGGAAGTAAAGTTAGAGAGTCCTCTGCTATCCGGAAACTCTGAACTACTACTTGGCGGCATAAACACATCCTTTTTGCACTTGCTTCGGGTCCTGAGGTTCCGGTTTGAATTGTTACTTTGGTTTTGTAGGTGGGATGTCAGGGCTGCCATGCTGCAGTCTTTGTATCTTGACTTGGTACCCCTTTTAGAAAGTACAGTAAAATCAAAATCTTCTGGCTTAAGAGAAGTCTCTCCATTTTTGTGAAGATAATTAGCAAGTGAACTTTTGGATCTGAACTTCAGTCCTTGTGGGCTAGAAAATGATATTAAAGGAAACTTACTGCTAGTAAATAGAAGGGACTTTTAAAAGAATTGGACCACATTTCAGATTTCTAACTAATTTCCAAATGTTGCCATGGGCATCTGTCATTTAAAAATGAAAAAGAGTGATAAATGGCACTTTTAAATGGTTTGTTTCCTCTATGACAATATAAAATAAATTTATAAATATAACTTAAATGCAACCTACCCGTTAACCATTCACAGTAGGAGGGACAAAATGTATGTAATTTTCCCCAAATCACTTGATGTAATTAATAGCAACATTGAAAGAAGAGAATCTGCAATCGTTTTATGATAAAAATATAAAGAAGCCAAGATTCCTGCTATGCTCCCACTATCTGACCAGACAAAATTATTTTGCTTTACTGTCTTTACCATCTTATATGCTTACCTGATAAAGTACACATCAAATCTTCCTGCTGTCTTCCCAAATAACCTTTGCTTCACAACTCTTTCCCATCCACACGGGACAGACTTATGGCATTCTGTCCCTGCAGTACCACCAAACTGAGCAGAAGCGATGGGTTCTAATAGCAGGGGATTACATTCACTGCTTCTTTTTATCATCATTTGTTCCTCATCTTCTTCCACTCTTTCCAATTCCACAGCAACATCTTCTTTGCTGGAAAAAAGTCTAAGTGATTAACTTATTTAAAATTTATCTTCCACTGCCTACTAAGTTTTAATCCATGATAATGTGGGAACCACATAGATTATCCATATTAAAATGGGGGAGACTAAAGTCAGTATGGATCAGCCTTGTGCTATGGGAGTATTTTCCTGTCTTCCAAAAGCTTCCCATACGCTCTAGCACAAGTTAAAAAGTGTTAGAAATCTCTGCACAACAAAAAGGTCAAGTTAGAAACTTTTCCGATTAATTACTGAGTAGGGCTATTGTAAAGATTTCTGGGGGCACTTAGCATAAATTTGAGAATATGAGCTAACAGCTGAGCTCTTAACCTGAGCTCTTAAGCATCAGAAAATGCTTAAATAAATCAGTGAGTTACTCTCTCTTCTCTGCCAACAAATGAGGTAAAAGTTTTACATAATGTAAAATTTCTGGGAGAGTGTATCACTTTCATCAGATGTAACCCTCCAGAAGGTAAATAATTTGATACAGAAGTTTTGAATCTCCTTCATTCTTGATCCTCATGGTAACCTTGTAGGTACGATAAGATTAACTCTCAATTTATTGATAAAAAATTGAGTGACAGAAAGGTTAAATTACTTGCAGAACAGACACCTGAATCCAAGTCTACCAAATCTTGGTCTAATACTTCTCTCCCATACTATTATTGAAAAAAGTTGGCAAGGCAAGGTGGCTCATGCCTATAGTACCAGCACTTTGGGAGGAGGAAGTGGGAAGATCACCTGACCCCAAGAGTTTGAGACCAGCCTGGGCAGCACAGTGAGATACCTGTCTTTATAAAAAATGAAAAAAAAAAAAAAAAAAAAGCAGCCGGGCGTGGTGGCGCATACCTGTGGTCCCAGCTACTAAGCAGGCTGGGGGCAGGAGTATTGCTTGAGCCCGGCGGGTCACAGCTTCTGGGAGCTACGATTGTGCCACTGAACTCCAGCCTGGGTGACAGAGTGACACCCTATCTCAAAAAAACAAAAAACTAAACTAAACTAAAACTTCATTAATGTTCCAGTGTGTCTTCTATGATGAAAACATAATTTAAAAATTAAAAAAAGAAAAATTTCAGTAAAGTGTATCCTAATCACTAAACCACAGATTGTAAAAGCTGGATGGGTCTAGAGAGATCATTTAACCCAAGTTATTTTCTACAAATAGGGAAACTATGCAAGAACTAGAATTAGAATCAAGGTTTTCTGATGTAAGTTGGGGTAAAATAATTTTGCGGAGCTGGGCGGATCTTATGAAATGATACTGTTTACAATTTTAGAGATAAAGATACTGAAGCCTGGTGAAATCAGCACAAACTATTAAAGAGACTAGGGCTCAAATCCCAGCTGTGCCAGCTGTAAGTTTAGCAGCAAGTTACTTAACATCTCAAGGTCTCTGTAAAATACTTTCTGTAAAAAGAAGGCGATGCCTCTTTCAAAGTAGTTCTTAGGATTCAATTTCGAAAAAAGTAGGTAAATCTTAACCTCCTATCATACATGTACTCAAATGACTTCCTAGGATCCTCCAACTCAAGGGGACCTGTTGCACAAAACCTCCCGGCTCCCCCTCAAGTCTCCCTAGTCATCTTGGATGAGGAAGTCGGGCGCACCCCAGGACTGATCCCACAGGAAAAGCACCTGAGCTCCAGCCCCTAGTAACTAAACCCGTGGGCTTCGAGGTCTCTGCCGACCCTCTGTCTAAGGTTAGAAAGGCCCACACACCGTCCACTCTCCCGATCCCGTTTTACAGGCGGTGAAACTGAGGCCCAAAAGGGAACAGTAATTTACCGGAGGTCACTCGGCGGATCTGGGACTAGGCGCTCACTAGAGGTGACGGTGGGGGCAGCTCCGCGGTCCCCCAAGTTCAGACTCTCCAACCCAGTCGTGCCCATCGAGCAGGCTCCGGCTGCAGCAACGAGCCCAGCGCTGCGAAGCCCTGGGTGTGGGGCGGAGTAAGATGTGAAACCTCAGCTCACGCCACCGGGCTGCAACCGAGGTCTGAATGTTGCGAAAGTGGCCCAGACGCCGCCGCTGCTTTTCGGCCGCCCCTGCTTTTCGGCCGCCCCCTCGGCTACAGCCGCCATTTCCACGCTCCACCAATCAAATCCATTGTCGAGGAAGGCGCACCGCCCCAACGAACCCCAACCAATCGCGCGCGCTCTGGTTGCGCTGATGCCTTAGGGGCTCCAGTTCCACCCTAGCTTTTGCTGCTTTTCCCGTTTTGCCTTTCGGACATGCGCACTCAGAGGAAGGCGACCTCCCGCTCAGCTTACCGCGCATGTACGTTGCCAGGGGTAACGCAGGTAGCCAAAGTGGCTTGTGGCGTGGCTACCGTTAGTGAGGCGGTTGCTGAGACAGACGCTGAGGCGGAGAGGAGGAGCCCGAGGCGTAAGGGAAGCCGCGATGAGGGCCGTGTTGACGTGGAGAGATAAAGCCGAGCACTGGTGAGAAGCCGGGCGGTCCGCGAAAAGCGGGAGGTCGAGTCCCCGCGAGGACTGCGCGAGCCGCTGCAGCGTGTTTGAGGGTGGCAGCGAGCTTGCTGCCTGGGCCGAGGGCGCTGAACCCCGGCCTGGGAGACTGCAGGGTCACCCTCCCGCCCGTTGGCGGTTGGCGAAACTCCTGAGGGTTGGAGAGCGGCAAAGGGAGGTGCCGCGCCTGGAGGTAGTGCCGGTGGAGGCGGCTCTTCCCTCACGGTCTGGCCTTGTCGCTGCCTTGGGTTCGTCTCACACCCACGACACAGCACGAAGCTGCTCAAGCTTCACAGTTCTTGCCACTTCCACATAGTACCTGTACTCTTGTTTACTTGACGTTTTTCTCTAAATTGTCTCATTTATTTTAATTACGATTTCACATTTTACAAGGAAACTTTATTACTCCATTTATGAAAACCAGTGTCACTTGCTCTAAGTGTTAAGATAAAATCAGCGTCACTTGCTCTAAGTGTAAAAGTAAAACTTAGGGAGAAACAAAACTGAACAGGCTGTAGCTAGCTGTTGTTGCTAGGGAGCCTTTAAACCTGATATCTCGTTTCTCTAAAATTGGAGATTGGCAGGTATGATCAGAGAGGTGCTCAAAATGAGCATCAAACACAAGCTCTCCTAATTGGGAAGTTTGAAAAAGAATTGAAGGTGAATAACTTTGTCACCTTTTGATTCAGTTATTTAATGTCCTATTCCATTGTTATTGGCTAAATCTATAATATAGTCTGTTTTGTCATACACTTATTTATGGGATAGGTCTCGGCCTGACTTTGAAAATCATTCAGCATTGTTGTGAAGCCTCTGTTCTGGCCACTGGAGCAGGTTACTTGTCTTTGGTTCAGTCCTTTCTGAGATCTTTCTCTGTGTGAAGCATGCCCTCTCTCCTCATCTCACACGGAAATCCTGCACATCCTTCAAGGCTCACGTTGGAGACGGGTCCTCTCTTTTGTGTTCGGCACTAGTGGTAGCCGACATTATGTGCCAGGTGCTCGCTAAGCACTTCTTATCCTTCATCTCGTTGTCTCTGTTCACCACTTTCTGAGGTAGGTACTATAATTTCTTCTATTTTATGTATGAGGAAACTGAAGCACAGAGAAGGTGGGTAATTTGCCAAGGTCACACAGTGAGGGGTGGAGCCAGCTTTCAAGCTCAGGTCTTCCTCACTCCAACGTCAATGCTCTCAGCCCCTACATTAATTTTTCCTTATATTACAGAGGTGGCAAACTCAAATGTCTGCAGGAGATAGACAGGTAACATAAATGGGAGATGTCTATTTGCATCTTAAACACTAGGAATTGTATGTTTTCCTTAGGAATACTCTTGTATTCTATACCCCATTTTTCTTGAAACACAGAGCCCTATCAGTGAATCTTTCATTTGTACTTTTAATAGAGATTTGAGTTTTAAAAAATCATTTTATTTTTAAGTTTATTATAAACGTACCTATATCACAAGCTGATGATAGGCAACTGAACATTTGGCTTCAATGTCAGAGAGTAATAGAGTGTGGCAAGGAGTGTGGCAAACTGCAGAGCTCATGCTTGTCCTAAAAGCGGCAGCTGCTGCTCAGCTCCTGCCAATTACCACCATGCAGGAATTTGGCCTAGTGAGCTCAGCTCTTCCTGTTTTCACCAGAAGCTAGGAATCTGGGTTTTTATGTGAAATGGCCTAATTTTTAAATGTTAGCATCTACTCTGAAAAAAAACAAAACAAAACACTGTGTGGGCCAAATGAAACATTTGCTGGCCAAATGCAGCCCGATTTGCTCTGTTTTCAACCCCTGGCACAGAATTTCGTTCATTTCTCTCTTGTGGTACTTCCAAAGTCTGTTGAGTGTAAGAGTTAATTTTTTAAATCTGTTTATTTCGGAAGTCTAATAAACCCGTTAAAGGCAATGGCTATGTCTTACTCGTTTCCAAATTATTCTAGAGCCTAGTCAGGTCAGTGGTTGTTGTTACTATGGATAGTAATAAAATACTAGATATATAAAAAATGAAATGCTGTGGATAGATGTATTCATACATGAATGAATAAGTGAGTGAATGAATGATAAACAAAGATTGGTTGTCTGGTTTTTGGCCCATTACAGATTTGAAACAACCTATTAGGATAAGGGATGTAGGGTTCTATAGACCATCAATCCTGATGGCTGCTAGATGTACCACCAGCTGATGGCCCAGAATGAAAACAAAACAAAAAACTAAAAAAAAAAAAAAAAAAAAAAAAAAGGTAGTAGAACTAAAAAAATCCTAGATGTCAAAGATTAGTCCTCCACATCCAAATCAGCCGTTGTCTCCCAGTCTGCTCCTTTGCTTCTATTTTAACCTTCACATAGCAGCAGGAACTCTCTTTTTTTAAGACCTGCTGCTGTGATCCTGTTACTCTACTTCTCATAAACCTAGAGTGATTCCCAATTACTTTCTATGTCAAAATTGTGCATTTTGCTAGAGGGTCCTCCTGACCCTCCTCCCCACTAGACTTGCAGCATTTAAATTTGTACTTTTAGGTTGAGCAGAAAACTCTATCCTTCCCAAATGCTCCCTTATTCTATGAACTCCCTAGTTTTCTCCCTTAAATGCATAGCTCCAGGTTCATCTCAACCAGGATGCCTTATTAGGCTATTCCAGTCAGGCTAGCATCTGCTATAACTCTCCATTCATGTCAGCTAGTATTTACTAAGTACTTGCTATAGGCAACATGTCTTTATATGTGTTATCATGTTTAATCTCTATAACATGTGAGGTTGGAATTTTTTATCTCATTTAAAGATGAAGAAATTGACATTTAATGAGGTGACATAACTTACCTAAGATGACAAAATGAGTAAGTGGGGCTGGGTCAGATTATGCAGGAGTTGGAGAGGCACTGTGGGACATCGGTTTACAGTGAGGTGGGTACAGGGTTGTCAGAGGACAATTTGCGGGATTCCTCTGTATCTCTGCAATAGAATCTGACAGTGTGTCTTCTGACAGTGTATCTCTTTTATAAAAAGAGGTGGGTGGAGAGAGAACCATCCTACAGTAAGTAGACAGACTGCCTGCAAATGAGTGAGCTCCCAGCCCTGAAGTGTTCAAGCAGGGGCTAGATGGCCATCTATAAGGAATTCTTGCCCTGATGGGGCAGTTGGACTGCGTGACAAGGTCTAGAGTCCTTTCCAATTCTGAGTTTCTGGTGATCTCATAATTATATTTATTACGTGTCTAGGACAGTGCCATGCACTGTGGGTCCACAAATATATAAAACAGGGCCATTGCTCTCAAATTGCGTATGACTATAATTAAAGGGGTAAGATATCTAACACAATGTAAAGAAGACTGTATAATTCAGAGTTAAACTGAAATGTACAGATTCTAAGTACATTAAGAGTTTAGATTGGGGCAAATCAGATGTATATGTTATCTTTTAGGAAGGCAGATTTCAAGATATTCAGGGAAAATGAATTTTTATATCTAAGAGAATGATAGTTCAGGCTTGGCTCAAATGAGACATTCAGAAACGATTTTGTGATAATTCAACCCAAAATGACCCTTATGAAGAAGAGGTCACACAGGAACCACTTTGATGAGCTCATATGTGTATAAGGCAGAAAGGAAGCCACATACCAAGGATCACTATAGATGAGGGGTGCAGACACCGCTCCAACATCTGATAATCTACCATAGCAATCCACAAGTGTCAGGTGCTTTACATAGACTGGCTTGTGCACCCCGTGAGTAGGAGGCTACCTCTCTATCCTTGTTTTGTAGGTGAGAATGAAAGCTCAAATAGGAGGTCGGCTTTTCTGGCCCCACGACCCCTCTACTTTTTAGTCCACCATGCTGCTTCTCCTCAAAATGTGAAATGTGCCAAGGCTCAGAGGAAGAAAGCATAAGAAACAAGGAAGACCCAGGTCTGTTACCACATAATGGTGAGGAAGCTGAAAAACTCAGGGTTTCAGTTTGGCCAGCTAGAAAGAGTGTGATAATCATCCTTGTTCCAGCTTCTTTATCAGCCAGCTCTATGACAAGGAGCAAACAACTTGCCTCTCTGTACTTGAGTTTTCTCATTGGTAAAATCGGGGCAGTGGTGCCTGTCCTGTCTACTACACTATGTTTTCGTAAGGATCAAATGAGATAATGTAAGTTTACACTCTTTTTTTTTTTTTTTTGAGATGGAGTCTCGCTCTGTTCCCAGGCTGGAGTGCAGCAGCGCAATCTCGGCTCACTGCAACCTCCACCTCCCAGGTTCGAGCCATTCTCCTGCCTCAGCCTCCCGAGTAGCTGGGACTACAGGTGCACGCCACCACACCCAGCTAATTTCTGTATTTTTAGTAGAGACAGGGTTTCACCATGTTGGCCAGGATGGTGTTGATCTCTTCACCTCATGATCCTCCCACCTCAGCCTCCCAAAGTGCTCGGGTTACAGGCGTGGGCCACCATGTCTGGCCCAGTTTACGTTCTTTAACAATTCTTAAATATTGAATAACTGTGAAGAGTTTTTATTAAAAGAAGCATCAGGTCAACAGAGCCATACTAAAAGCTTTCTGAATTCTTCATATAATGCCTTAAGTAGGTAATAATACCTTTTTTTGACATATGATAACAATGATAATGGCGGCCACATAGCATAATGATTAAAACATGGGCTTCAGAGCCAGATTGCCTAGGTTTGAAGCCGGGTGCAGTGGCTCACACTTAAAATCCCAGCACTTTGGGAGGCTAAGGCAGATGGATCACTTGAGGTCAGGAGTTTGAGACCAGCTGGCCAACATGGTGACACCCTGTCTCTACTAAAAATACAAAAACTACCTGGGTGTGGTGGCAGGCACCTGTCATCCCAGCTACTTGGGAGGCTAAGACAGGAGTATAGATTGAAACTGGGAGGCAGAGGTTGCAGTGAGCCGAGATCTTGCCACTGCACTCCAGCCTGGGTGACAGAGCAAGACTCCGCCTCAAAAAACAAAAAAACAAAACAAAAACACAACAGATTGCCTTGGTTTGAATCCTGGCTCCACTTCCATTCAGTAGCTCTTTATTTTCAGGCAAGTTATTTAACTTCTCTGTGCCATAGTTTTCTCATCTGTGAAACAGGTATACAGTTGTTTTGAGGTTAACACAAGTTAATACATGTAGAGCATTTAAACTGTACCTGGCATACACAATAATAAATGTGTTCAATAAATGTTAGTCACTTACTAATGTATGAAGGATAACAGATTTGACATACTTGGCAGTAATTCAAGGGAGCAGAAGGCAGCATAGCACGGTAGTTACAAGCACAGACCTCTAGAGTCAGACCTGAGTTGAAATCCTGGCCCTTGCACTTGCTAGTTGTGTGACATCAGGCAAACCACTTGACCTCTCTGAGCCATGGTATCCTCATCTACAAAACAGAGTAATAATTGCTACCTCACAGAATTATTGTGGAGATGAAATAAAATAATGCATTTTAAGAACTCAGCAGGTGCTGTCTGGAATAAGAATTCGAAGTACTGGTATTGAGAGTGTACTTTTAGGTTACTGACAAAAGCTTGATTTTTAGATTACTGGTGTAAACCGAAAATAAAATTCAAAGGCCCCCCAACCATCTGAATGGATTTCCTTCTCAACCAGGGCTTTTTTAAAATTTAACCTGAGAGACTGTTTCAGGCCATGATGGGAAATGGGGGTCAAACATGCCTCAGTATACCTCTTTGGCATTAACATCAGCACAGACTTTAAGTAAGATAAGAAACATTTTACAAACTATCCTGTCTAAAGCCTAGTACTTAAAGGCTTCCTCTGCAAACAGTAACTTGGGTTGCCACAATCCTTTATCTTAACCCAGGCATTCCTTTCTGTTGACACTAGGTCTTTTTTTTTTTTTTTTTTTTTTTTGAGATGGAGTCTTACTCTGTCGCCCAGGCTGGAGTGCAGCCACGTGATCTTGGCTGATTGCAAGCTCCGCCTCCTGTAGCTGGAACTACAGGCGCCCGCCACCATGCTCGGCTAATTTTTTGTGTTTTTAGTAGAGACGAGGTTTCACCGTGTTAGCCAGGATAGTCTCGATCTCCTGACCTCGTGATCCGCCTGCCTCGGCCTCACAAAGTACTGGGATTACAGGTGTGAGCCACCGCGCCTGGCCGACCCTAGGTCTTTAGATAAGCTCAACCAATTGTCAATCAGAAAAATTTTAAATCTACCTATAAACTGGAAGCCCCCTGCTTCAAGTTGTTCCATCTTTCTGGACCAAACCAGTGCATATCTTAAATGTATTTGATTGAAGTCTCACGTCTCACTAAAATGTATAAAACCAAGCTGCACCCTGACCCCCTTGGGCACATGTTCTCAGGACCACCCGAGGGCTGTATCATGGGGCTGTGGTCACTCATATTTGGCTCAGAATAAATCTCTTCAAATATTTTACAGAGTTGGATTTTTTTGTTGACACTGACAAGTTTATCCTATGCTAAACTTTTACTATAGGTTGGGTTTTGTTTTTTTGTTGTTGTTGTTTGTTTTTTGAGTGTTTTGTTTTGTTTTTAGCAACTTCAGTAGTAACCTTAAACAATAGTCTGTTTTGACAGTGCTTGACAGGTTTTTGACACATTCTTACTGAACCAATGAAATCCTCTGCCTGAGGCATTTGAAAATCTTTGTAATATGGCTCCAGCCCATTTTTCTAGCCTCATATCTCTGTGTTCTAGCAACGTCTCACACATAGCCAGATGTTTCAGTCAAATTAAATTATTTTGATTACTTGTGTTGACAAAAAGAGTCAAACTGCAAAATATTATAAGAGATTTATTCTGAGCCAAATATGAGTGACCACAGCCAGTGACACAGCCCTCAGGAGGTCCACAGAACATGTGCCTAAGGTGGTTGGAGTACAGTTTGCGGGGAGCATGAGACATCAATCAGATACATTTAAGAAATACATTGGCTATAGGTACATTTAAACATGTAAACATTTTCTGGCTGACGATTGAGATTGTTTAAAGACCTGGGATCAACAGAAAGGAATGTCTGGGTTAAGATAAAGGATTATGGAGACCCATGTTCTTATTTGCAGAGGAAGCCTTCGGGTACTAGGCTTCAGAGTAGGTTGTAAAATATTTCTTCTCCCCCTGCAAAACGGAGTCTTGTGCAGTGGCGCAATCTTGGCTGGCTGCAACCTCTGTCTCCCGGATTCAAGCAATTCTCCTGCCTCAGCCTCCCAAGTAGCTGGGTTTACAGGCGCCCACCACCACACCTGGCTAATTTTTGTATTTTTAGTTGAGGCAGAGTTTCACCACGTTGGCCAGGCTGGCCTCGAGCTCCTGACCTCGTGATCCCACTGCCTCGGCCTCCCAAAGTGCTGGGATTACAGGCGTGAGCCACCACACCCAGCCTAAAATGTTTTTTTCTCATACTTAAAGTCTGTGTTGATGTTAATGCCAGAGAGGTACAGTGAGGCATGTCAGAAGCCCACTTCCCTTCATGGCCTTAAACAGTCTCTCAGGTTAAATTTTAAAAGAGCCCTGGTTGAGGAGGAAGCCCATTCAGATGTTGTGGGTGGGGGGGGGGGGGGGCTTACAATTTTATTTTTGGTTCATACTTGCTATTTCTCACTTTCATGTCTTTGCTTGTTTTATTTTCTCTGCCTGAAATTTCCTCTACCCAGTGTCCTCCTGCATGTTTCAAAAGCCCTATCTTTTTCAAGTATCTTCTTCATGAATCTTTTTCTGATCCTCTCCTCGAATTAAAATGCTGTTGAAACGGTGTCATTGTCTGGGGTAAATATCCGAGATTTGTTGTCTCAGCGGCCATATGGACACACCAGAGTGAGGTTAAGAGTAGAAGTTTAACAGGCGAAAGAAAGAGACCAGCTCTCTGCAGCTGACAGGGTTCTCAAAAATGAGTTGCTACCTCTGTGGTGAAATGCAGGTTTTATAGATAAGCTTGAGGAGGTGGTGTCTGATTTACATAGGGTGCAAAAGGTTGGTTGGATTGGTGTTTCATTTGCATAACTTTCTAAAAACTGGTTAGGGCTAGGTGTGTTATTTGCATACGGTGTGAAAAGCTGGCCACCCCTACCCTAATCTTTTATTATGCAGATGGGTTCTTTACGTTGCCAGCGCCATGTTGCCTGTTTCTTTACATGTGGTGACAAATTAAAGGGAGGATGGAACCTCCATGTTGAACACACCTGGCCCCCAGGTAGCCTTTTTCTATTGGCACAGCTGCCGGCATTCACCAGTGGAAGCTTCCAGCTTGCCTTTTTTTTTTTTTTTTTTGAGACAGAGTCTCACTCTGTCACTCAAGCTGGAGTGCAGTGGCATGATCTTAGCTCACTGCAACCTCCGCCTCCTGGGTTCTAGTGATTCTCCTGCCTCAGCCTCCCGAGTAGCTGGGATTACAGGCGCCCACCACCATGCCCGGCTAATTTTTGTATTTTTAATAGAGACAGGGTTTCACCATGTTGGCCAGGCTGGTCTCAAACTCCTGACCCCAAGTCTTCCTCCTGCCTTGGCCTCCCAAAGTGCTGGGATTACAGGCGTGAGCCACTGCGCCCGGCCTCAGTTTGCCTATCTATGTTTGCAGCTCGATTTTTCAGGCTGCTCTTTGTTAGAAAAAAATAATTTCTCAGGCTGCTTTTTGTTAAAAGGGAAGTTCCGCTGAAGACTCTTTTACCCTCAGTATCTGGCTAAGTAATTTCTTTCTAGCTCCTGTATCGCTGTGTCTTCCTCCTTCGAATCCTGTTTTCATGTGTCTCTTAAAGCCTTTATCAGAGTACTGTTCTGTATTTCATCCAAACTAATAGGTCATTGATTATAAAATACCATTGTTTTGTGTATCAATAAGAAAGCAAAAAATGGGCCGGGCGCGGTGGCTCAAGCCTGTAATCCCAGCACTTTGGGAGGCCGAGACGGGCGGATCACGAGGTCAGGAGATCAAGACCATCCTGGCTAACACGGTGAAACCCCGTCTCTACTAAAAAATACAAAAAACTAGCCGGGCGAGGTGGCGGGCGCCTGTATTCCCAGCTACTCGGGAGGCTGAGGCAGGAGAATGGCATAAACCCGGGAGGCGGAGCTTGCAGTGAGCTGAGATCCAGCCACTGTACTCCAGCCTGGGCGACAGAGCGAGACTCCGTCTCAAAAAAAAAAAAAAAAAAAAAGCAAAAAATGCTGCCAGCTACACTGAAACATCATCACTTATAAGACACATCCTAACCTCAGAGGTTGAGAAAATGTGAAAAAAAAAATGTATCCTTTAGAATTGATGACATATGGTAGTTCTTTGTGAAAGTGTCTGATTCACACCTTCTCACTGGATAGTAATTTCCCTGAGGGGAGGGAGGGATTATGATCAGTTCATATCTGTTGGTGCCTGGCACCTAAGAGGGACTCAATAAGTATCTGTGGATTTATTGGCCCTCACTCTAAGGGAGGAGACCACCCCTCATATCATCTTATGCCCAATTTCTGCCTCCAAAGAAAGAAGAAGTAAAAACTAAAAGGCAGAAATGAAATCCACAGGCAGACAGCCTGGCGCCGCACCCTGGGCCTGGTAGTTAAAGATCAACCCCTGACCTAATCGGTTATGTTATCTGTAGATTGCAGACATTGTATAGAAATGTATTGTGAAAATCCCTATCTTGTTTTGTTCCGATCTAATTACCGGTGCATGCAACCCCCAGTCACGTACCCCCGTACCCCCTGCTTACTCAACCAATCACGACCCTCTCACACACACCCCCTTAAAGTTGTGAGCCCTTAAAAGGGACAGGAATTGCCCACTCGGGGAGTTTGGCTCTTGAGACAGAAGTCTTGCTGATGCCCCCGGCCGAATAAACCCCTTCCTTCTTGAACTCGTTGTCTGAGGAGTTTTGTCTGCTGCCTGTCCTGCTATATTTCTTGGTTCCCTGACTGGGAAGCTAGGTGATTGGCGGATGGTTGAGGTAGCTCCTTGGGCGGCTTAAGCCTGCCCTGTGGAACATCCCTGCGGGGGACTCCGACCAGCCTGAGTGACGCGGATCCTGCATTTGCCCTGGTGGGACACCTCGCCAGAGCAGTGTGTGGCAGGCCCCCGTGGAGGATCAACGCAGTGGCTGAACACCGGGAAGGAACGGGCCCTTGGAGTCTGGACATCTAAAACTTGGTAAGACTAGTGTTTGAAACTTGCCCACTCCGTTTGAGTGGAAGCGTGGCCTGATCACCCACGGCGTGCCTTTATCGGCACTTTGGTTTTGGTTTTGACTTGGTTTGAATTGCTTGACAGGATTGGTCTTGGGAACGTGCCTACTCCATTTGAGTGGAAGCGTGGCCTGATTACCCACAGTGTGCCTATACTGGCACTTTGGTTTTTGTTTTTGACTTGACTTGGATTGCTTGATGCTTTGGTTTTGGTTTTGACCTGGCTTAGATTTCTGGATACTCTGATTTTGGTTTTGATTTTGGTTTGGTGCAAACTGCAAAAAAGTGTGTGTGTGCCCTTTTTATCCGTTCTTTGTTTTGTGGTGTGTATGTGGTGTGAGCGTGGTGTTTTGTCTTGAAGCAGCATAAGTCAGGCACAGATAAGCCCACTCTACTGGGAACTATGTTGAAAATTTTCAAAAAAAGGATTTAAGGGACACTATGGAGTATCATGACACCAGGAAAATTTAAAACTTTGTGTAAGATAGACTGGCCAGCATTAGAGGTAGGTTGGCCATTAGAAGGAAGCCTGGACAGGTCCCCTGTTTCAAAGGTATGGCACAAGGTAACCTGTAACCTATAAGCCAGAGAACCCAGACCAGCTGGTTTTAACCTCCTTGCCTCCAACACACAGTGGTTGAGAGAACAGCAGCATAAACGGCTGACAGAGGCAAGGAAAGACCAGCAGAGAGAGAGAGAAAGGAAAGATACAGAGATGACAAGAGGCAAAGAGAGAGAGGAAGAAACAGAGAGGAAGAGACAGACAAAGAGGGAGTCAGGGAGAGAGAGAAAGAGAGAGGCAGAGAGAGAGAGGAGACAGAGGCAAAAGGAAAGTCAAAGAGAGACAGACAAAGCCAAAGAGAGAAAGAGAGAGATATACAAGTAGTTTAAAAAAAAAAAAGTGTACCCTATTCCTTTAAAAGCCAAGGTAAATTTAAAACCTATAATTGATGATTGAAGGTATTCTCCGTAACCCTATAGCACTCCAATACCACTTTGTTGCCAGTGTAAACAAGGGCATATCCCGAAAGCACTGAGGCCTTCCTATCAAAAATCCTTAACCCAGTAACCCACGGATGGCCCAAATGCTTTCGTATTTTTTTTTTTTTTTTTTATTAGTAGAGACGGGGTTTCACCGTGTTAGCCAGGATGGTCTCGATCTCCCGACCTCGTGATCCGCCCGTCTCGGCCTCCCAAAGTGCTGGGATTACAGGCTTGAGCCACCGCGCCCGGCCGACCCAAATGCTTTCAATCTGCAGCGGCAACTGCTTTGCTAACAACAACAACAACAAAAGTAAAAAAAATAAATAACTTTTAGAGGACACCTCATTGTGAGCACAACTCACCAGTTCAGAAGTATCCTAAGGAAAAAAAAAAAGGGGGGGGGGCGGAATTTATATATAAAGAGTATTATATGGTAAATTCTTATCCTGAAATAAATTAACTGGTTGTTTAAAGAAAGAAATATTTGTAATAAGTCAGAAAGTTGAGGCATGTCGAAGAATTGCGAAAGTCGTAAAAGAGAAAAATGTGTGTTAAAAGAAGAATTTATGCAAAAAGTGTTGTATAATTTAAAAGTAATTAGGCTTTCTGAATGTAAAACTATTGAAAAAAGACAAAAAAACAGTTTATGTGCAAGGTGTATAAGAAAAGTAAAATATACCTTTGGTAAAAGGATTATAAGGAGGCATAAGAATGTACATTTTTACCTACATTAAAAAGTTTAAAAAAATATTGTTTTGAAGGTTTAAGCAAGTTTTAAAACGTGAATTGTAAAGAAAATTCTGTGTGTAAACATATTAGCTAAAGTTAAAGAAGTATCATCCAGTTTTTCTGTGAACTGGACATTAAAGTAAAAGCATAACAGGTTTTTCTTAAAGCACCAACCTGCTCTTTAGCAAAAATTATAAAAGGTTAAAAAGAGTCTATAAAATCTTACCTTATGGTCAAACATTAAAAATTAGATAAATATGTCTACAAGGTTTTATTAAAATTAGCTTTAACATTAATAACACACTAATGTAAAGATAAAATTTAGCTTATCTGGTATAAAAATCATATGAGAAGCATTGTTAAATGTAAAATGGTATTTGGCTTTCTTTGGTTTAAAAACTAATAAAAATATGTGCTAAAGGAAATTTCTCAGTAAAAAGGCACTAAGGACTATAAAGTTCACTGCCAAAGTCCCCACATTTAAAACAAAAGATCAATTTCTTAAAAATTATATACTTGGTTTATCTTCCACTTTCCTTTCTCGGAAAAAAAACAAAAACATAAAAACTAAAAGTCTTTTAGCACATGTACCACCCCTAGAATTTCCAGTAAACAAGCACCAGCCTGAAGATCACATTCTCATCAAAGGGTGGAAAGAAGAAAAACTCGAGCCAACCTGGGAAGGACGCTACCTTGTGCTGCTAACCACCAAGACCGCTATTTGTACAGCAAAAAAAAAAAAAAGGAGGCACTCATCACACCCGAGTCAAGAAAGCACCACCCCCTCCAGAGTCATGGGCCATCGTCCCAGGGGAAAACCCTACCAAACTGAAGCTAAGAAAAATTTAACTCTTTTCATCTATTCTATTACTCTTTCTTCTTTCCTCATTCTATTGCTGACCATCTGGTTATTAACATAACCAAGTCAATTTCATCTCAAACTGTTGCATTTAATGTTTGCCTTGTTATATCCTGTGAGGACTTGCCAAGTCAAAGACAGCTTTCTACTTTAGAAAATTACTTCTGTCCCTCCTGACTCTCCTCAGACTAGGCAGTAGTAAACTAGGACCATTTAATCCAGGGAGATTTCAATAAAGACCCCAGTGCCAACCAGGAATGTTGCCCCCCAGTGTACAGCTTTCATGCCATAGTTGGTCCAACATTCTCTGGGCCACTAAAGAGCAAGGATGGACTGCCCGAACCGCTTTTTGTAATTTCCCTAAAACCATACATTCATTTTAGTAGAGGATCATAGACGTTAAAGACTTAAAACAAACTTTAGCAATTAAGACAGGATACCAAGATACAAACGCCTGGTTAAAATGGATCAAATATTCCATCTGCACGTTAAAAAAAAAAAAGCAATTGTTATGCTTGTGCACATGGCAGGCCAGAGGCCCAGACTGTCCCCCTTCCATGGAACTAAGGTGGTCCTCCAGTTGACCAGGCGTAGGCTGCATGGTAACTCTTTTCTAGGATTCTACAGCCTGGATAATAAGTCATGCCAGACTCTCTCTCTGCTATATGCCAAAGTCTGGCACCCTGCGGTTCAGCCCCTGAGGGCCATCCAGCTTCCGTCTCCCAACACTAAGTTCACTTCGTGTCTCTCACGACAGGGAAGAAACTTAGCATTCCTTAGAGACCTGAAAGGATGTGATGAGCTTAAGAATTTTCAAGAGCTTATCAATCAGTCAGCCCTTGTTCATCCTTGAGTGGATGTGTGGTGGTATTGTGGTGGACATTTACTGGGCACTCTGCCGAATAACTGGAGTGGCACTTGTACTTTAGTCCAATTGTCTATCCCTTTCACCCTGGCATTTCATCAACCAGAAGGAAAAAAAATAAGACATCATAAAAGTGAGAGAAGCCGCTTATGGATCTTTCGACCCTCATGTCTATTTAGATGCAACTGGAGTCCCATGAGGAATACCAGATCAAGTTAAAGCTGGAAAGCAAATAGCTGCAGGATTTAAGTCAATATTTTGGTGGGTGACAGTTAATAAAAATGTAGATTAGGTAAACTACATCTATTACAACCAACAGCAACAAGGTTTTCATGAGTTAAAAGAAAAACTCATGTCGGCCCCAGCCCTGAGGCTACCTGACCTGACAAAACTGCCATTTTTTAATCTTTCTGACACATAGAATGTAGAGTTTTGTTTGGAGTTTTAAGCCGGACTGTGGGGCCCTGGCCAAGGCCAGTGGCTATCTCTCAAAACAACTAGACAGAGTTTCCAAAGACTGGTCCCCAGGTCTAATGGCCCTAGCAACAATGGCCCTGTTAGCACAAGAAGCAGATAAACTAACCCTTAGACAAAACCTGAATATAAAGGCCCTCCACGCTGTGGTAGCTTCAATAAACACCAAAGGACATCATTGGTTAACAAATGCTAGATTAACCAAGTACCAAAGCTTGCTATGTGAAAATCCCCACATAAGCATTGAAGTTTGTAACATCCTAAACCCCACCACAACCTTGCTCTCGGTATCAAAGAGCCCAATTGAACATAACTGTGTAGAGGTGTCAGACTCGGTTTATTCTAGCAGGCGCAACCTCTGAGACCATCCTTAAACATCAGTAGACTGTGAGCAATACGTGGATGGGAGCAGCTTTGCCAGCCCCTGCAAAGTGACTCTGAAGAACTCGATAAGCCCTGCTCCAGTCACACCCGGAAGCTGACTGGTCCACGCACGGCTGAAGCATGAGGAAAGTCTTCATGGGACTCATTTTCCTTAAAATTTGGACTTGTACAGTAAGGACTTCAACTGACCTTCCTCAGACTGAGAACTGTTCCCAGTGTATACATCAAGTCACTGAGATAGGACAAAAGATTGCTACGGTCCTATTATTTTATGGTTATTATAAGTGTACTGGAACTCTAAAAAGAACTTGTTTGTATAATGTTATATTATATAAGGTATGTAGCCCAGGAAATGACCAACCTGATGTGTGTTATGACCCATCTGAGCCTCGCATGACCACAGTTTTTAAAATAAGATTAAGGGCCGGGCGCGGTGGCTCAAGCCTGTAATCCCAGCACTTTGGGAGGCCGAGACGGGCGGATCACGAGGTCAGGAGATCAAGACCATCCTGGCTAACACGGTGAAACCCCGTCTCTACTAAAAAATACAAAAAACTAGCCAGGCGAGGTGGCGGGCGCCTGTAGTCCCAGCTACTCGGGAGGCTGAGGCAGGAGAATGGCGTGAACCCGGGAGGCGGAGCTTGCAGTGAGCTGAGATCCAGCCACCGCACTCCAGCCTGGGCGACAGAGCCAGACTCAGTCTCAAAAAAAAAAATAAATAAAATAAAATAAAATAAAATAAAATAAAATAAGATTAAGAACAGAAGACTGTTAGGGGCTCATAAACAATACGAGTAAAGTGTTAGCCAAAATAGAAAAAAAAAGGGTGCCTAAACAAGTCACCTTAAAATTTGATGCCTGTGCTGTCATTAATAGTAATAAGTTAGGAATAAGGTATAGTTCTCTTAATTAGAAAAGGGGCTATATGGCAGAAAATAAGTACATCTGTCATAAATTAGGACTGTGTGGAAATAAATGTAAATACTGGTCTTGTGTCATTTAGGCTACCTGGATTTAAAAAAAAAGAATGAGAAGGATCCAGTCCACCTTCAGAAAGGAAAAAATGACCCTTCCTGTACTAAGGGACAATGTAACCCCTTAGAACTAGTAATAACCAATCCTGTTGATCCTCACTGGAAAAAAAGGGGAACATGGAACCCTAAAAATTGATGGATCTAGACTAGATTTTCAAGTAAATATCATGGTTTGAGGAAAAGTTTATAAACACTCTCCTGAGCCAGTATTTCAAACCTTCTATGATAAACTAAAAGTGCCAGTACTAGAAATTCCAGGAAAAACAAGAAATTTGTTTTTGCAATTAGCCGAGCAAGTAGCACAGTCTCTCAGTGTCACTTCATGTTATGTATGTGGAGGAACTGTAATAAGAGATCAATGGCCATAGGAAGCCTGAGAATTAGTACCTACAGACCCAGTTCCTGATAAATTCCTGGCTCAAAAGAATCACCCTGATAATTTCTAGGTCCTAAAAACCTCAATTATTGGACAACATTGCATAGCTAGAGAAGGAAAAGAATTCACTCACCCAGTAAGATGACTTAGTTGTCTGAGACAGAAACTGTACAATAGTACCACAAAAACAGTCACTTATTGGAGTTCAAATCACACAGAGAGAAATCCATTTACTAAATTCCCAAAGTTGCAAACCGTGTGGACCCACCTGGAGTCCCACTGGGACTGGACAGCCCCCACTGGATTATACTGGATATGTGGGCATAGAACTTATGCCAGATTACCTGATCAGTGGGCAGGTAGTTGTGTTATTGGCACTATTAAACCATCTTTCTTCCAACTGCTCTTAAAAACAGGCGAACTCCCGGGCTTCCCTGTCTGTGCTTCCCGCGAAAAGAGAAGTATAGCTATAAGAAATTGAAAAAATGATAAATGGCCCCCTGAGAGAATCATACAATATAGGCCTGCTACTTAGGCACAAGATGGCTCGTGGGGATACCAGACCCCCATTTACATGATTAACCAAATCATACGGTTACAAGCTGTCTTAAAAATAATCACTAATAAAACTAGCAGAGCCTTGACTGTTCTGGCCAAGCAAGAAACTCAGATGAGAAATGCTATCTATCAAAATAGATTAGCTCTCGACTACTTGCTAGCAGCTGAAGGAGAGGTCTGTAGGAAATTTAACCTTACTAATTGCTGCCTACACATAGATAATCAAGGGCAAGTAGTCGAAGACATAGTTAGAAATATGACAAAACTGGCACATGTGCCCGTGCAAGTGTGGCATGGATTTGATCCTGGGACCATGTTTGGAAAATGGTTCCCAGCGCTGGGAGAATTTAAAACTCTTATAATAAGAGTTATAATAGTAATAGGAACCTACTTACTGCTCCCTTGTTTGCTACGTGTACTTCTTCAAATGATAAAAAGCTTCATCGCTACCTTAGTTCACCAAAATGCTTCAGCACAAGTGTACTATATGAATCACTATCGATCCGTCTTGCAAGAAGACATGGGTAGTGAAAATGAAAGTGAGAACTCCCACTAATAAAATGAGTGGGAGTCTCAAAAGGGGGGAATAAGGGAGGAGACCACCCCTCATATCATCTTATGCCCAATTTCTGCCTCCAAAGAAAGAAGAAGTAAAAACTAAAAGGCAGAAATGAAATCCACAGGCAGACAGCCTGGTGCCACACCCTGGGCCTGGTAGTTAAAGATCGACCCCTGACCTAATTGGTTGTGTTATCTGTAGATTACAGACATTGTATAGAAATGCACTGTGAAAATCCCTATCTTGCCGGGCGCGGTGGCTCAAGCCTGTAATCCCAGCACTTTGGGAGGCCGAGACAAGCGGATCACGAGGTCAGGAGATCGAGACCATCCTGGCTAACATGGTGAAACCCCTTCTCTACTAAAAAAGTACAAAAAACTAGCCGGGCGAGGTGGCGGGCGCCTGTAGTCCCAGCGACTCCGGAGGCTGAGGCAGGAGAATGGCGTAAACCCGGGAGGCGGAGCTTGCAGTGAGCTGAGATCCGGCCACTGCACTCCAGCCTGGGCGACAGAGCCAGACTCCGTCTCAAAAAAAAAAAAAAAAAGAAAAAGAAAATCCCTATCTTGTTTTGTTCCAATCTAATTACCGGTGCATGCAGCCCCCAGTCATGTACCCCCTGCTTGCTCAATCATGACCCTCTCACACGAACCCCTTTAGACTTGTGAGCCCTTAAAAGGGAGAGGAATTGCCCACTTGGGGAGCTTGGCTCTTGAGACAGGAGTCTTGCCGATGTCCCCAGCTAAATAAACCCTTTCCTTCTTTTTTTTTTTTTTTTTTTTTTTTGAGACGGAGTCTCGCGCTGTGTCACCCAGGCTGGAGTGCAGTGGCACGATCTCGGCTCACTGCAAGCTCCGCCTCCCAGGTTCAGGCCATTCTCCTGCCTCAGCCTCCGAGTAGCTGGGACTACAGGCGCCCGCCACCACGCCCGGCTAGTTTTTTGTATTTTTAGTAGAGACGGGGTTTCACCATGTTAGCCAGGATGGTCTCGATCTCCTGACCTCGTGATCCGCCCGCCTCGGCCTCCCAAAGTGCTGGGATTACAGGCTTGAGCCACCGCGCCCGGCCCCTTTCCTTCTTTAACTCGGTGTCTGAGGAGTTTTGTCTGCCGCCCGTCCTGCTACAACACATTCTCTCATGTGGTCTGGCCTTTGTGGTATTATTAGAAGGGTTAATACCCTGAACAGTCGACCCTTTGAATAATTTCTTGTGTCTGGTTTCTGGATAAGAGGAAGTCAGGACAAAGAGCTAACTACTGAGTGGATCATGATTGAATGGGCTATTGTGGTATGGTGGTTGAATGGAATTTGCAACAAATGCAATTCTTAATCATTCTTTTTCTCCTCAGTACACACACAGTGTTTGTTAATGGAAATAAAGTTTACTTTCCTGGCCATTAGCAGACTTCATAATTTTGATTCCTAATTATCTTTTTGCCTTGTTTTCTGTTCAGTATAAATGACATCGCATTTAAGCCTGATGGAACTCAACTGATTCTGGCTGCCGGCAACAGATTACTGGTAGGATTTTGTTTTAGTTTCCTCTTAAAGTACTTCCCCAACCTCCCTCTTGTGAGTACTCTGAAATTTGACCCCTTTTTTTTTGGAGATTAAAAAGGCAAGGGTGGAAAAACCTTCCTTATTACCTTTTAATAGGGATGGAAATGGGCTATTTAAAACAGGCAAGTAAACTATCAGATAAAAACCTGTGAACAATACCTCCTTTGGGGTCATTAATCTTTCCCTTTTTACTTTGAGACACTCATGAAAGAGTTGAAAACAATCACAATGCCTTTGAAACTGGACTGGTGTCAGTTTACATTTTGTTCCCCAGAAAAATTCAAGCAACAGGACTGAAGGTGCTCTGTCCGTGAAAAGTCAGACCCCAACTTTTAGGCATTGGCCTACCTAAACAATTCCATATGGATATTGTCCTATTTTTCATATTTTTAAAGAACATATGCTCTCTCTGGAACCTATCCAGGTATATAAAAGTAATTTTCAGAGAACCCCTTATGTTTGACCAAAAAACCTTTGTATGATCTCTCTTTCTGTCTTAAGTCTACTTCCTCTTCTCTGTTGTCTCTAGATACGCAGACTGATTAATCTCCATTCTTTGTATGGTTAAATTGTTCTGCAGACTTCTCTCCAGTGTAAACAATCCAAGCCATTTTAGTTTTTCTACATAGGTTATCTTTTCCAACACTATAACCATTTCAGAAAGTTTCCCCTTGATTTCTGAGATGGTGTGTTTTTAACTCTCCACGTAGTAATAGATGTCACATGGCTATCAAATACCTAAATCCATATTACAGCTGGATTTTATTGTATTTTATTTCTTAGAGACAGGGTCGTGCTCTGTTGCCCAAGCTGGTGTGCAGTAGTGCAATCATAGATCACTGTAACCTCAAACTCCTGGGCTTAAGGGATCTTCCCACCTCAGCCTCCTGAGTAGCTAGGACTGTAGACACACACCACCTCGCCCACCTAATTTTTAAATTAAAATAATTTTTTTTTTTTTTTTTTTGGGTAGAGATGGGGTTTCACTTTGTTGCCCAAGCTGGTCTTGAACTCCTGGTTTCAAGCAATTCTCCCGCTTCAGCCTCCCAAAGTGTTGGGTTTACAGGCGTGAGCTACCATGCCTGGCCTGCAGTTGGGTTTTATAACATTCCCTCCTACTTGAAAACCCAGAGTTGTGTGACTTTCAAACTCTGGGTAGCAAATATGAAACATCTCTCTATTATGCTGATTTAGGGCAGAACTGGCACTAAAATTTAATCATGTTATAGCTGGCTCTTTTTATGGGCTAGTTTTATTTAGAAGGGCCTGCCTTGATTAGTCATGTATCTGAATTCAGGTAAGGATGAGTGTAAAGCATTTCCATGGAGTGAATAATTGAACCTTTGGTTCTTAAGGATTAGTGGTATATTCCTGGTCACATAGTAGTACATAGACCTGGGACCTTTACTTCTTGGTTACCCAACTTTAAGTCATGTTGTTTTTGGTTTCACCGTATAGTTTTTATTGGATACAAATTTAGAATATTGACATGTGTATTGTTATAAAAACAAAAATAGCAGTAGCAACCCTGCAGGAATTCTGACTAATAGATATCACATAGATAATCTGTATTTGTCTCTTTTGCCAGGTTTATGACACCTCTGATGGCACCTTACTTCAGCCCCTCAAGGGACACAAAGACACTGTGTACTGTGTGGCATATGCGAAGGATGGTAAAAGGCTGCTCTGGGTTTCCATTCTCTATGATGGTCTCATCATCGTTCATTTTTCTCCTTAGTCACTTTTTAATTATTTCTAATAAGCTAGAGTACAACTTGCAAGTTCAGAAGATAGTGAAGTTGCTTAGACTTCAATTCAGTCATTCAGTCTACCAAGTATTTATTGAGGCGATCTATATTCCAGGTGCTGTTCAAGATGCTTGAGATACTTCAGAGAAAAAAACAGTGGTCCCTCCCCTTATGGGGCTTCTGTTTTATGGGGTGGTGGTGAGAAGTGAGGGAAGAAGAGAGTATGAGGGAAGACATACAGTAAACATAGTAAAAAGGTAAATTAAGCAGTATGCTGGAAGGTGATAACTGTTATGGAAGAAGAAAAAGTAGAGCAGTGTGAGGGGGATTGAGAGTGCTAGGCAGGGCAGGGGGTTGGGTGCAGTATTGAATTAGACTAGTGAAGGTGGGCTCATTGAGATGAGGACAGGTGAGCAAAGACTTTGAAGTCAGGAGGCAATGAGATTGTGCCAGTGGGCATCTGGGGGAGGAGAGCTCCTTGCAGAGGAAGAGCCATTGCAAAGGCCCTTAGGTGTGGGTGTGTCTACTAGGAGCTAGATCAAAGAGAATCAGGAATTGTAGAGGATGAGGATAAAGTGGTAACAGACATGGGGTGGTCAGATCAGGCTGGCCATCATAAAGATTTTGATTCTCAATCAAAGTGGAACTACTGAAAGATCCTCAGCAGAGAAGGGATCTGATCTGATTTATATTTTAAAAGGATCCTTCTAGTTGCTGAGTTGGAAACAACCTGCAAGAGGTGAGGGTTGGGACATCTGAGTGAGAAAGCATCATCCAGACAAGGGGTGATGGTGGCTCAGACCTCTGTAGGGGCAGAGGAGGTGGTGAGAAATGATCAGACTCTGGATATAATGGGAGGGTGGAGTCAACTGGATTGTCTGACAGATTGGATATGGGCTGTGAAGAAAAAGGAGTCAAAGTTTTTGACCTGAGGACCGAAAAGATGGAGTTGCCCCCTGACAGAGATGGAAAAGACTGCAGGTAGAGAAAACTTATAGTTGAAGATCAGAAATTCAGTTTTACACATGCTGAATTTGAGAAAAGTTGATGATATAGGAGAGGGGAGAGGACTGCTGGAACAGAGTTGAGTAGGCAAGAGGAGATGGGATCTAGGGCATAGACAGGGTGTTTGCTTTAGATAGGGGTATGGTAGGAACTGCAGAGGCCAGCAAATGGGGACAGTGTGGTAGTAGGAATCTAATGGAAATCCTCAATTCCATTTTTTTTTTCTTCAGTGAAATAAGAAGCATCATCAACTGAGAGTGACAATGGGGAAGGGAGGTTTCAGAGAGTTGAAGAGAAAGGAAAAAGTGTAAAATCACTGCCTCAGAGAGTGGACCCGGGAGGTAGTGAGATCCCCAGTGACATGAAGGGCCCTCTTGAAGTTTGTGATCATGAATTGAAAGTGAGATTAGTTGGTGTGATTATGTCTTTTTCTCCAGCCATTTTGAGCTGCATAGTTGTGAGACAGAAGAGATGAATTTAACCAGAGGTGGTTTTGCAAGCACATTTGAAGATGAAGTAGGAGGGCAAGGGAGCAGAAAGTGTATACAGATAAATAATTATGTACATTAACCTTGAATTGTTGGCTGAATAATGAAGAGAGAGTGGACAGCAATGGAGAAGTAGTAGGTTCTGGTGGGGTTGAAGGATTGTTACAGTTGGGGTACCAGGTGAGTTGGGAAGGAAGGGAAGTGATGCATGAAACTGAGATTTAAATTTATTTTAAAATAATCCATGTTGTCCCACAGCATAGGATTAGTGGGAAGAACATGGGCTTTGGAATGAGACAGTTGTGAGTTCCAACCCCAACCCAACACCAGAATTCTGTGAGTTTGAGCTGGTTATTGAGTCTGAGTCACGATTTCTTCATGTGTCAAATGGATAACATTAGGGATAACATTCTGTAGCCACTGCCAAGAAGTCACAAAATTGTAACGTTATAATGCTTGAATGAACCTTGGAGATCATTCCAGTCCCAGATTTTTTAACTCCTTTTGGCTGATGGGCCTCTTTGATAGTCAGATGGAAGCTTTAGACCACTTTCTAGAAAAATGTAGATTCTTCATATATATGCAGAATTTCGTGCATATAATTTAGTCTGATTAGTCCAGTCTCTTCACTTTAGCCCTGCATAAAGACATAGACAATTGGCCGGGCACGGTGGCTCATGCCTATAATCCTACTATAATCCTAAAGCTCTGGGAACCTGAAGTTGGGAAAATTGCTTAAGGCAGGATTGAGACCAGCCTGGGCAACATAGTGAGACTCCCTAAAATCTGGCCTAGGTGACAGAGCTAGACTCCGTCTTTAAAAAAAACAGGCAGGTCATGTGACTTGCCAAGGCCTTGCAGCAGGTTGGCCCAAAGACAAAACTAATTTCTTGCTTTATAGTCAGGTGTGCTATACCATGGTAGTCATTTTTTGTGTGTGTGTGTGTGTGTGTGTGTGTGTGTGTGTGTGTGTGCATGTTTGAGTTCAAGTTCAGAATAATGTTTTAGGGAGACCTGTGAGGAGGGAGGCTGGAGAGCTGAACTGTTTCTGTCTCATCCTAGTGGCTCTTGAGAAACGTGGGCCGGTCAAGGGCCCGGTATAAGGCCCAGTAGGTACAGAAGAGCTATTGGGCCTCTGATGCCTCTGGTGTTTATAAGCATAGCAGGACTCTTTGACCTGCAACACCATTAAGGCACTTGGGGATGTCAGAGTGTGACCCATCGGTAGTGTCATTTGCACAGCACTTTCCAGAGTCATGTCACACACATCTCATTTGATGATCCCAACAACTCTCTGAAGCAGGCAGCAAGGGGACTCTTATCCCTGCTCAAAGATGAGAAAACAGACTTGGAGCAGTTACAGGTGATGGTGGCAGAGGCAGGCCTAACCCAGGTCCTCTGACTGCAGAGCCCTCGTTCTTTCTGGTGTATCACGCTGCCTCTTCATGACACCTGTATGATGATTAAAAAGTCTTTTAGTCCTCGGAACTGGTTTTTTCCTTTCAGACCTGAAGATTGAGATACACTGAATTGCTCTTTTAAGTCTACTTGTTTCTGATTTCTCCCTTAAGTTTAATACTTTTTTTTTTTTTTTGAGACAAAATCTCGCTCTGTCGCCCAGGCTGGAGTGCAGTGGTGCGATCTCAGCTCACGGCAACCTCCAACTCCCTGGTTCAAGCGATTCTCCTGCCTCAGCCTCCTGAATAGCTGGGACTACAGGTGCACACCACCATGCCCAGCTAATTTTTGTATTTTTAGTAGAGACAGGGTTTCACCACATTGTTCAGGCTGGTCTCAAACTCCTGACCTTGTGATCTGCCCACGTCGGCCTCCCAAAGTGCTGGGATTACAGGCATGAGCCACCGCTCCTGGCCCAAGTTTAATAAGTATTTAATGAGCAACCATGATATAAAAGTATATAAGACATAGTTTTTTTGTTCAAGAAAAACAATATAATATGAAGAAATAATAGAAATAGCTAATTTTTTTTTAGTGTTGCTTCTATTCCAGGCCCAGTTCTAAGCAACACAGGGGTTGGGGGTGCCACTCCCTGTGCAGTAAAAAATCTGCATGTAATTTCTGAACCCCCCAAAACTTCACTGTTAATAGCCTACTGTTGATCACAAGCCTTACCTGTAACATAAACAGTTAACACATTTTTAATATTATATGTATTATACATTGTATTCTTAAAATAAGTAAGCTAGATAAAATGTTAATTGAGAAAAAAGAAAAATATACACTCTTCATTAAATGGAAGTAGATCATCATAAAGGTCTTCGTCTTCATTGTTTTCAGGTTGAATAGGCTGAGGAGGAGGAGGAGGAGGAGGAAGAGGAGGGGTTGGTGATGCTGTGCCAGGGAGACAGAGGCAAAAGAAAATTCACATGTAAAAGTGGACTCATGTAGTTAAAACTCATGTTGTTCAGAGGTCAACTGTATGTACACACATACATACACTCATTTAATCTTCACACCAACCATGAGGTAAATACTAACATTATATCCATTTTTCAAATAAGGAAATCATAGAGCCCTTCAGTATGCTTGTTTGGGTCATACAGCTGTTCAGTGAGATCTCTAGGAATTCTGACCCAGAGACTCTGAGCCCAAAGCTTATGCTTTTCATCACATCACCTGCTACCTACCAGGATGAAGGAGGAGTGATGGAAATAGTAAGAGCAGTTTCTTTGTTTCTTTAGTATTTGCAGCAATATCATACGGCTCACCCTAATATCTACTCTTTCAGCTACTATAAAAGGTAGTTGGCCGGGCGTGGTGGCTCATGCTTGTGATCCCAGTACTTTGGGAAGCCAAGGCAGGTGGATCACGAGGTCAGGAGTTCGAGACAAGCCTGGTCAACACAGTGAAACCCCATCTCTACTAAATATACAGAAATTAGCCAGGCATGGTGGTGTGTGCCTGTAATCCCAGCTACTTGGGAGGCTGAGGCAGGAGAATTGCTTGAACCTGAGAGGCGGAGGTTGCAGTGAGCCGAGATTATGCCATTACTCTCTGGCCTGGGTGACAGAGCTAGACGCCGTCTCAAAAAGGGCCAGGGGTGGTGACTCATGCCTGTAATCCCAGCACTTTGGGAGGCAGATCACCTGAGGTCAGGAGTTCAAGACCAGCCTGCCCAACATGGAGAAACCCCATCTCTACGAAAAATACAAAAAAGTAGCCGGGTGTGGTGGTGGCGCCTGTAGTCCCAGCTACTTGGGAGACTGATGCAGGAGAATCGCTTGAATCTGGGAGTCGGAGGTTGTGGTGAGCTGAGATCGTGCCACTGCACTCCAGCCTGGGCAACAGAGTGAGACTTGGTCTCAAAAAAAAAAAAAAAAAAAAGATACTTTACAGATACTATCTTAGTTGAGTCCCACAAAAAGACTGAGGAAGATACTATTTCTGTGTTTCAGATGAAGGCATTGAGGCTCAGAGAACAGTGACTTGCCCAAGGTCACCTTCCACTTGCCCTGTGAATAAAGTCTGAAAGTCCTTAAGGTGTACAGAATGTGGCTCATGCTTACCTCTTATTCCTCATCTTTCACCAGAGTAGGTGAAGACCCCATTGTTTGCTGCCATGATACCATGATCCTCTCCCAAATACTTATAAATGTGTAACAGTATAATTAATAACAAATTACTTATTATATGTTGCCTCTCTCCAGTCTGTTCCTTCATAAAGCCCAAGTAGTATGAAAATGCAAATCTGATCTACCACTCTTTGCTTAAAACCTTTCTTTGGCTTCGCATTGCGTTAGGATAAAGAGCAAGGCCTCTGATGTGTCCCTGAGGTCCCAAGAGATCCTTCCACAACCCACCTCACCCTTCCCTCAGTTCCATGATGACTCCGCTCATTCCCTCAGACATGCCAGGCTTTTCCTGCTTCAGGGCCTTTGCACATCTGTTCCATCCATGTGGATGGGTCTTTCTCCTCTCTACATCTGGCTAAGCTCTGCTCATCCTTTAGGTCTCCACTGAAGGATCTCATCCTTAGAGAAACCTTCCCTCATCTAAATTAGGTCCCCCAGGAGATGTCGACCAAAGGGTAGTTTCAGTCAGACAAAAGGAGTACATTTTTGAGATCTGTTGCACAGCATGGTGACCATAGTTAATAATAGCCTATTTTTCAAAACTGGTACAAGAATAGATTTTTTTTTGAGATGGAGTCTCGCTCTGTTGCCCAGGCTGAAGTGCAGTGGTAAGATCTCGGCTCACTACACGCTCCACCTCCTGGGTTCACGCCATTCTCCCGCCTCAGCCTTCCGAGTAGCTGGGACTACAGTCACCTGCCACCAGGCCTGGCTAATTTTGTTTTTGTATTTTTACCAAACGGGATTTCACCGTGTTAGCCAGAATGGTCTCCATCTCCTGACCTCGTGATCCACCTGCCTTGGCCCCCCAAAGTGCTGGGATTACAGGCATGAGCCACCATGCCCGGCCAGGAATAGATTTTAAATGTTCTCACTATAAAAAAAAAAGTATCTGCAGTGATGGATATGTTAATTAGCTTAATCATTCTTCAATGTGTATGTACATAAAATGTCACATTGTACTTCATAAGTAGATATTTGTCAAAAATAAAAATTTAAGTAAAAAAGTAAATCAAGTTCCCTAGTTATTCTCTTTCATAGGATCTGTGTCTTACCACGTTGTATTTTTGTTAGATTAATTTGATGCCTACTTCTTACACTAGACTAAACTTTATAAAGTAGGGATCATGTGTGTTTTAATCATTACTTGATCCCTAGCATAGAACATGACAACTACATAGTAGTAGGCCCCCAATATATCTCTGTTTACTCAGTATCAGACAAAGCAGGTTTGGAACCCAAATATTCTGACTCCAAGGTCCTGCCTCCCAGTACTGATAAGAAGTAGTAAAGAAGCTAACACTTATTAGGTACCTTAAAGAACTAGTTTTCTAAAGAATTCTCTCTGGGAAATGCTGGTTTAAGATAAATGTAAGACTTTCCATTTTAAAAACACTTTTAGGCAAGCGCTTTGCTTCTGGATCAGCTGACAAAAGCGTTATTATCTGGACATCAAAACTGGAAGGCATTCTGAAGTACACGTAAGTAACCATTTAGGTGTACAGTATTATGAGTTTGATGCTTATTGAATAATTGCAGCAAAAGCCTCTTAGAGGCTACATCTTAGAAAATATGTAGGAGAAAACTTTTTTCTCTTAAATTGAACTTGAAATTAAGTTGTGGGTGTGTGTGGTTGGTATAGGAAGATTGAGTAGTGAATAAGTTAATGAATATTTCTTGGCCACTTACTGGCGTGGTCAGCACTGGGCCAGGTGCTTTCATGAAGCTCATCTCAGTTCATCTGACATTGTAGACTTTATCCCACCCCCAACTTGTCATCTTCCAGTGGCCCTATCTCAGAGAATGGCCTTATATCCACCCAGTGTCAAATGTCAGAAACTTGGGCTCCAGGCCTCCTCTCACTATTGGGGATCTGCTGTGTTCTTCCCCTGTTCCTCTACTAGTTAGTCCCTACTTACCCTGCAAATCTCAGACTGAAATGTCACTTTCTTTGTAAGGACTTTCCTGCCTCTCTAGGCTGGGGCAGATCTCTTTTGAGGCATTTCTCACAATTGCAGTTTTAGATTTATTCTGGTGACTGATTAGTATTGCTCATCAGCCCGTAAGTTCCATAAGAGCAGATACTGCATCTGTTTTTTTTTCTCACTCTTGTGTCCCTGATACGATGCCTAGCCCATACTTGGTATTCACCAATTTCTTTTCTTTTCTTTTCTTTTCTTTTCTTTTCTTTTCTTTTCTTTTCTTTTCTT
>NC_037669.1:49172789-49202131 GCF_003255815.1 Theropithecus gelada
TTTTCTTTTCTTTTCTTTTCTTTTCTTTTCTTTTCTTTTCTTTTCTTCTTCCTTCCTTCCTTCCTTCCTTCCTTCCTTCCTTCCTTTCTTTCTTTCTTTCTTTCTTTCTTTCTCTCTCTCTCTTTCTTTCCCTCCCTCCCTCTCTCTTTCTTTCTTTTTCTTTCTTTCTCTTTCCTTCTTTCCTTCTTTCTTTCCTTCCTTCCTTCCTTCCTAAGTTCCATAAGAGCAGATACTGCATCTTTTTTTTTTCTCACTCTTGTGTCCCTGATACAATGCCTAGCCCATCCATAATTGGTACTCACCAATTCTTTCTCTTTCTTTCCTTCTTTCTTTCTTTCTTTCTTTCTTTCTTTCTTTCTTTCTTTCTTTCNCTTTCTTTCCTTCTTTCTTTCTTTCTTTCTTTCTTTCTTTCTTTCTTTCTTTCTTTCTTTCTTTCTTTCTTTCTTCCCTTCCTTTCCTTCCTTTCCTTCCTTTCTTTTCCTTTCCTTTCCCTTCCTTCCTTCCTTCCTTTCTTTCTTTTTCTTTCTTTCTTTCTTTTTCTTTCCCTTCCTTCCTTCCTCCCTTCCTCCGTTCCTCCCTCCCTTCCTCCCTCCTTCCTTCTTTCCTTCCCTTCCCTTCTCTTCTTGATTGGGTCTTGCTCTGTCTCCCAGGCTACAGCACAGTGGTACCTAGCTCACTGCAACTACAACCTCCCAGGCTCAAACAGTCCTCTTACTTCAGCTTCCCAAATAGCTGGAACTGCAGGTGCACACCACTACACCTGGCCAATTTTTAAATTTTTTTTTCTTGGTAGAGGCAGGGTTTCACTTTGTTGCCCATACTGGTCTTGAACTCCTTGGCTCAATCTGTCCTCTAACTACTAGGATTACAGGTATGAGCCACTGCACCTGGCCTCTTTTCAATTGTGGTAAAATATACGTGACATAAAATTTATCATATTAACTACTTTTTAAGTTTACAGTTTAATGTTATATACATTTACATTGTTGTGCAACCAATCTCCCAAACTCTTTTATCCTGCTATACTAAAATTCTATATCCTTCAAATTACCTGCTCACCCTTCTCTCCTACCCCCAGCCCCTGAAAACCACCATTCTACTTTCTTTCTCTCTGAGTTTGACTGCTTTACATACCTCATATAAGTAGAGTCATACAATATTTGTTCTTTTGTGGCTGGGTTATTTCATTTCACGTAATGTCCTTAAGGCTCATCTGTGTTGTAGCGTGTGTCAGAATTTACTTCCTTTTTTTTCTTTATTCTTATTATTTTTTGTGAAGATGAGGTCTCACTATGACTCCTGAGCTCAAACAATCCTCCCTCGGATGCCCAAACTGCTGGGATTACAGATGTGAGCCACTGGGCTCAGCTTCCTTCCTTTTTAAGTCTGAATATTATTCCTTTGTATATATAGACCACATTTTCTTTATCCATTCATCTGTTGATGGACACTTGTGTTGCTTCCACTTCTTAGCTATTATGAATAATGCTGCTATGAACATGGGTGTACAAATCAACAAATAATTTTTGAATAAATGAATGAATGAATGAGTGATGTTGTAAGTAAAGTATTACCCACAAGTGAAGGAATAAAACTGGGGCTGAGATGCCATGCATGGTACATGATTTGCTCAGTTTTCATTGTTGTCGAAGGATCTCTCATGTTTCCAGATCTTGGTCTGTAATGTTTTCATTGCACCTCCATCTTACATTTCTGGGCCTCCGCAAAACAGTAAGAGTAACAACCACAAATAAAGTACCTAAAGGCCAAGGTGGAAGGATTGCCTGTGGCCAAGTGTTCAAAACCAACCTGGCCAAAAGCGAGTCCCCATCTCTATAAAAAAGAAAACAGTAGGTGAGAAGAATTAATTATTTTGGAGTAGGAGAATTAATTTCTGTGCTTTTTGTTGGTCACTTGCAGAAGTGCAAGTGGTCTGTAGTCAGAGGCTGTGGGCTCATTATTAAAATCTTCAGTTGTAGCCACTGAAATGTTTGTGGTTTGCTGCATAGTAATCTACAGTTGTTTACTTCCCAGGCACAATGATGCTATACAGTGTGTCTCCTACAATCCTATTACTCATCAACTGGCATCTTGTTCCTCCAGTGACTTTGGTAGGTTCTGATTCCTGATGTCCTGTCCTGAAATAACTGAAAATCTGGGCTAAAAATGCTGAAATGCATTCAGAATATGGTGATTTTATCCTGAGAGAGTTAATACTACTTCTCTGCCTTCAATGGCTGAGGGGAGGCTGACAGTTATTCTTTAAATTGTGTAGAAACCAAGATAGTGAATGGTGACCTTTACTCTGGTGAGACATCAGAGACTACAGGAAGGGCCCCAGCAAAGGAAATGGTAAGAAGATTGGGAGGGCACAGGCATAACTTGATGTTGCTGCCTCTGGGAAGCCTTCCCTTGGTGTTACTGCCTCTAGGAAGCCTTCCCTGACTCACCGTGGCAGGGACAGTGCAGTTGTCCTCACCTTTGTATTGACCCACATCTGTGTGTATGTGAAATTCTTCACTGTTGCAGTTGTACTTCTTGCACAGTTTGTCATCATTACTTGTTGGGGCGGCTGTAGCTGTCCTCCCTGAGGGGCTGAACACCTTGAGGAGTTCATCCTGGCCATGGTCCCGTGCCAGCATTACAGCACTGGTGTAGTACTGGCACAAAAGACGTATCAGTAAAATGTCTATGTAGGGAGGAAGGGAGTGAAATTGGGCAGAGGCTTATAGGTTATTTCCATTAATGGTTAATTCTGTTTTCAGCTCTATCAGTCTGTGTTCCTTGCTAGTGGATACAATGGAGTCACTAGATGAGGAGTCAGAGGCCTAATCCCTCTCAGTGTTTCAGTTCCCTTATCTAAAAGGAGCATGCTACTCACTGTCTCAATGATACGGTTCTGGTTCTGAGGTTCAAAAGAGAGAATGGAATTGAAAGCCAATTGTATAAATACATGGAGAAAGGCCTGTCATTTGTTTAACGTATTTTATAGCATTTTCTTCATGTGAAGCACTGGTCTGTATGCTTATACTGGAAGATTAAAAAGACAAAATAGAATCCCTACCCTTGAGGAACTTATGGTCTTAGGGGAAGGTGGGATTTTAAAAAATACAATATTAAAGTTGAATGCTTGCAGTGTGCTAGGCACTGTTCTGAGGATTAGAAATGAATTTTCATTTGAGCTTTATGACAGCCCCTGAGGTGTCAGGTATTATTCCCACCCTACTGATGAAAAAGAGGTAAAGGTCCCTTAGCTAGTAGGTAGAGGAACCAGGGCTTGGACCTTAGACCAGGTGATTACATAGAAAGCCTGCCCTGCTAAGCACTGCTGAAGGAGGCCCAGGAAGAAGGAGGTTCCTCCAGCTGGGAGCTCCAGGCAGGCTTAGTGGAACACAGATAACATGTGCACAAGTCAAAATGTTTGGAGAAGCGTTTTGGACCAGGGGAAAGGCAAAAAATAACTTGTTTGATGTTGCACTTGGCTATATATTTGTGCACTGGAGTTACCTTCTTGATTGTACTTCGCAACTTGGCAAATAGAATAATTTGCTTATGTTATCTAGACATATACTTGTTGCTATGAGGCACTGAACCAGGGCATCTGGGACAGGGAGGAGCAAGCCTTCGGTGACCAGTATGCCATGGAAGAGGCACAGCTCAGATAGGGTCTATGTGTTGTGATTGAGACCTATGAAAGAAAACTAGATTTTCAGAAAGCAGCATTGTTATTTTAAATGCTAGGTTATATTCTGGTTGCAATGTCAGAGTTATGAACAGTGAAATTGTCATTTCTTTGAGAGTCAGATCCCTGAAAAGTTGGCTGGCACTTTACCAATCTATCTTATTTTTCTTCTGAAAGAATTATAGATTCATGGTAAGTTACAAAGATGGTATCAAGAAGTCTATGTACTTTTCATCCAGTTTCCCCTAGTGGATCCATCTTATGTAACTATTATACAATATCAAGACTAGGAAACTGAGACTGGCACAAAGTGTGTATATTATATAGTTCTGTTGTTTTATCACATGTGTAGATTACCGCCAGTGCAACACAGAGCTAAGCCATCACCATGAAGTTACCACTTACTGTCGTATCTCCTCACCTTACCTCCAGTTATTTCCAAACCCTGGTAACCACAAATCCATTCTCCATTTCTATAATGTTGTCATTCAAGAATGTTATAGAAATAGAATCGTACAGTAAGTATATGACCTTTTGAGATTGTGTTTTTTCATTCAGCATAAAGTCCTGGAGATCCATCTAAGTTGTTGTATGTTTCAATTATTTGTTCCTTTTTATTGCTGGGTAGTATTCCAACCAATCCATCTTCTTTTATATTATTATGCATTGAAGGGTTGTGGTCTCCTGAACAGAAGTCTGTCTCCAAACACAAATCAAGCAGCAAGATCATCTGCTGCAGGTAAGTGCAGCTCTGACAATAAGATTTATGTTCCTTCATCTTCCACACAGACTTTCAAAATCCAATTATTTCATGCAGCGGAGAAGGTCTTGTGTTAAGTAGTTGGTTTAGGCCCCTGTATTTCCTTTTTTCTTCTTTTTTGGTCTCCTCAATGGGAAAGACCTATGCCTTTGATCATGAAGCAAAAGAGAACTACAAGTTGCCTTCATGCAGTTACCTAGCAACAAGCCTCAACACCCAGCTATACTGAGTGGAGGCTTGTAGAAAATGTGAGGCTGTCATTGTCCAGGCAGCATCTGTGGGGAAGAAAGCTTTCCCTCCCACACTTTGATGCTAGACCTGGATTAGAATCCAGAATCTGTCATTGACAGGCCATGTGACCTCAAGAAAGTTACTAAATCTTTCTGAGCTGGAGCTTTATATTCCTCATCTGACAAATAGGGATAAAAATACTGACTTGACGGGATTGTCGTGAAATGTACACAAACTTATGAGTGTAAAGCATGCAGGACAGCACCTGGTGTACAGCAGACACTCAAAATGGTAGCTGTTCAGCTTCTAGGAGTATATCCCTTCCGTTCAGCATCTGAGCACCTTCTACAAAGCAAGCACTGTCCTAGGGATTGGAAGACACCAAGTCTGTTCTTAAGGTGCTCTTTAAGTGGTAGGGGATTGAGATGGAGAGTGGGAAGTGGTGGCTGGCCCGGAGATGTAGGCACAAGGTAAGGGCTGTCATAGAGGTGTGTACACAGGGCTGGGGGAGCTCAGAAAAAGGTACCAAATAGTGCCTTCACTTCTCATTGTTTATTACAGAACTAAATAGCATTTTAAGTTTGATCCTCTGACTTTATGTCAGGACTGGCAATAATGAAACCATATCCATCCCAGCTGTTGCTGCCTCATCAGACTTTTATTTCAAACCAAGGCATCATCCTCACTAGTTTTACCTTCTGTGGGGTGCTTCCTCTATCCCCATGCATTTTGTTGGCTGTGTGCACAGCTGGACAAATGATGGTCAGTACCTGGCGCTGGGGATGTTCAATGGGATCATCAGCATACGGAACAAAAATGGCGAGGAGAAAGTGAAGATCGAGCGGCCAGGGGGCTCCCTTTCACCAATATGGTCCATCTGCTGGAACCCTTCAAGGTACTCTTTAAATTGTCCTCCTTCTAGAACAAACACCATCATGAAGAAGGGCTTTCTGCCTTCCTGAGGTCTCCCTAGATTCAAAGGCTTCTCACCTCACTTGAATAGTCTGTTTTAGAACCTGTTCCATTTGTATGGATTTTTTTTTTTTTAACGGTCCTGCTACCTAAGAATGTATGGAATTTTTTAAGAGCCTGCTGAAAAGTTCAGTTTTGGAATGCATCCTAGAGATTTTAGCAAAGCAGATGAGCTATTTAGGCCAGGCCAAAGTGTGTGTGTGGCATGTGTGCACACATGTGCATGCACACATATGTGTATGTGCACATGTACATGAGTATGGTGTGTGTGTGGTGTGTGAGTGATGCAGGAGGACTGTTTCCTTATGAATCAATAGTGGAGCTCTCTGCTGTGGCTTCATTTTTGCCTTTCCTTTTTTAGTTCTTCCCTCCAAGTTTGGGCAGAATATGTGCCCACCTGTTAATAAATAGCTTTTTCATGAGCCTTTTTGTTGCCTTTGCCAGGAAGTCAAAATTAAGTCTGCAGACATCCCTAAAGCCTAGAGATACACGAGCAGTTGGCACCTACCTTCTGAAATTTTGTACACACTTTCCTTTCTATGTCCATGTGACTTTGACAGTAAACTAATTATATGCTTTTTTTTTTTTTTTTTTTTGAGATGGAGTCTCACTCTGTTGCCCAGCCTGGAGTGCAATGGCGCAATCTCAGCTCACTGCAATCTCCACCTCCTGGGTTCATGCAATTCTCCTGTCTCAGCCTCCTGAGTAGCTGGGATTACAGGTGCCCACCACCACACCTGGCTAATTTTTTGTGTTTTTAGTAGAGATGGGTTTCACCATGTTGGCCAGGCTGGTCTTGAACTCCTGACCTCAGGTTGTCCACACACCTCAGTCTCCCAAAGTGCTGGGATTACAGGTGTGAGCCATTGCACCTGACCCTATATGCTCTTTATATATCCTATGATACTATTAAACCATCAGTATCCTTTATGGAGTCCTCTGAAGGTAAATTAAAGGTCCTACTTGTTTACCAGCTCAATGTCACTTTACAAATGGTTGCCTACTTGATTTAGAAGGTTGTTTGGAAGGTTATTATGCTTCTTCCTGAATAATTTTGTCTGGCCCATGCTGTACCATGCATGTGTAATGCTATCAAAGGCCATTAGCCCACCCCAGAGTTCCTGCTGTTTGATTTGTGGCTGCAGAGGACTTTGTGGCTCTAGGCTACCATTTTTAATTCATGAGAAGCAGGATGTCCTATATAACTGGTGGCTGTCTTCCTCCAGGTAGGGTTCAGGGGCTCCTTTTATTTTTTATTTTTATTATCTTTTTTTTTTTTTTTTTTTTTTTTTTCTGAGACAGGGTCTCACTCTGTCACCCAGGCTGGAGTGCAGTGGTGCGATCTTGGCTCACTGCAACCTCCGCCTCCCAGGTTCAAGCAATCCTTTCGCCTCAGCCTCCTGAGTAGCTGGGATCACAGGCACATGCCACCATACCTGTCTAATTTTTTGTATTTTTGGTAGAGACAGGGTTTCACCATGTTGGTCAGGCTGGTCTTGAACTCCTGATCTCAGGTGATTCACTTGCCTCGGTCTCCCGAAGTGCTGGAATTACAGGCATTGAGTCACTGCACCCGGCCCCCAGGGGCTCCTTGACAGGATTTTAAATTATAGTTTTAGTGTGGTTCTAGGCAATGTAATTTTGAACAACTACTTACTGTCTACAGCCGATGGGAGAGTTTCTGGATGAACAGAGAGAATGAGGATGCCGAGGATGTCATTGTCAACAGATATTTTCAGGAAATCCCTTCCACTCTGAAGTCAGCAGTGTACAGTAGTCAGGGTAGTGAGGCAGAGGAGGAAGAACCAGAGGAAGAAGACAACAGTCCCAGGGACGACAACTTGTGAGTGTGTCCCAATGAGTGGGAACCCTCCTGGCAAGGGCCCAGGTCCCACACAGACTTGCCAGGACAGATGTTAAGCTCCTTGGCCAAGGGAGTACAGGGACTGGGGAGAACTGTGGGTGAAAGCTCCTTCAAAAAAAGGAGACACACCCTTAAAAATTGTGTGTGGGTTATAAAGTGATCCTGTGAGAAACTATAGGAAATACTGAAAAGACTAAAGGAGAAAGTTCAGCTTTTCTGATAAAACCCCATCACCTGAGGAAATCACTGTTAGCAATCTAGTGTATTTCTCCTTAGTCTTTTAGTGTGTTCATATAATTAACTAAGTTATATTCTGGTTTTTTTCACTTAACATTATAGTGTGACCCCTTTCCAGTAACATTGTAAATCCTTCAAAGAACATGATTTTTAATGGCTGAAGCGTGTGCCCTTTTGTGGATGCCCCATCATTCGACACTTCCTCTATTACTGGACACGTTTCTTAGCCTGTTCCCACACTACCCCTTACCTTACCTTGCATTTTCTAGGATGCATGTCAGTGAGGAAGCCCTTACCTTAGCCACAGTCCTCACACTCAAATCCTGGCTGTCCAGTCATTCTTTCTTCTCTTCAGTCGAGATTGCCTGTAGGGAAAACATGGGCAGGCCAGAGTGGGGAAAGCTGGGGTAGCCAGGATATCACAGTTTGGCACTAGCTTGGGACTTTCCGAACTGTTTTCCATGGTACCTGAGTTTCCTTGGAAGAATCCCACCCTGAGGTCATGGGGGCTAGGAAGTGGGGACGGTAAAGGAGGAAGGTATGGCTTTGGGTCCCCATTTCAGTGCTTTTGATTGTTTCAACATGAGTTTTTGTTTCGTAAAGAATCCTACTGCCCTAGGAGGAAAAAGGGGGTTGAAAATCACTAATCCACCTCACAGGGACTGAGCCCAGCCCAGAGCCATATGTGGCCTCCCCAAGAGGGCTCACTGGTGGGCTGGGCTCCTGGATTGTTTGTACTTTGGACTTCAGTGCCAGTTCACACAAAGATCATCTGCAGGCTCCCTCATAACATCCCTCTTGGCCTTTGTCTCTTTTCCCTTAGTTTTGAGTTAGTGCCTATGACATTTGCCACTCTTGACTGGGTTTTACAAACAAGGCCTTAGCTTGTCTGCCTACATATCCAGTGGTGCTACCAGGTGACCACAAGACACTGGGATCAGAAAAGCTGGAATTAATAAACAAAGAGGCAACATTAGGTGGATTAAGACCCAGCCTCAAAGGCTAGGAATGCTTTTTTTTTCATTTTTTTTTTTTGAGTCAGTCTGGCTCTGTCACCTAGGCTGGAGTGCAGTGGCACGATCTCGGCTCACTGCAACCTCTGCCTCCCGGGTTCTAAGTGATTCTTGTGCCTTAGCCTCTGGAGTAGCTGGGATTACAGGCACGCGACACCACACCTGACTAATTTTGTATTTTCAGTAAAGATAGGGTTTCCCCATGTTGGCCAGGCTGGTCTCGAACTCCTGACCTCGGGTGATCCACGCACTTCAACCTCCCAAAGTGCTGGGATTACAAGCGTGAGCCACCATGTGCTGCCACTTTTCTCTTGAACTAGATTCCCAGGTAGCTTGCTCCCTAGCCTCAGGCAAGGGAGTTTCTCCTATGTGCTGGTCCTACAGTCCCAGCCCCATGGCACTGATCCCCATAGGTTATCAGTTTCAAAGACAAGTTGCATGTTTTCAGAGAGCCCATTGCTCTTTTTTGAAAATTAGAGTCAGTCAGAAACCATTTCACTTGTGCAAGGACCCCCACCTGCAGGAGAACCTATTTTTAGGTGTTAATTTTCTTTCTTCAGGAAGAGCAAGCAAGTTTCCCTTCTATTAAAAAATGCGTTTGTATTGAAAGAGATGTTTCTCTGCCATCTCCCCACATTTTCCAGTATGTAAGAGAAAAGCAGTCTCAATATTGGAGCCTTGTCTGTCTTAGTGTTGCTCCCCAGTAAGCTCTGAAATGAGAGGTTTATATTCTTCAGCTGTAGCAGTGTCCCCAGCACCATAAGCTCATAGCAGAGGACTCAGTGAAACAGCAGATCCCAGGAAGGCTAAACCTCACCTCTGCTTCATCCCATAAGACTGATGGATGGGTTGGGCCAAATTACAACTTTTGGCCTCAGTAAAGCTGTACAACATTTGGCAACCTGAGGCCAGGGCTCTCTTGTTCCTGTTGTTTAAGCCCTTAGAGCTATACTCATCAGCAGGCTGTGGCCCTTCATAACGTCTTTTATCTTCTGTTGATTAGAGAGGAACGTAATGACATCCTGGCTGTGGCTGACTGGGGACAGAAAATTTCCTTCTACCAACTGAGTGGAAAACAGGTATGTAATCCAATTGCAAATCCAATTGCAGTCATGCCTGTTATATTTTCATTTTCTGAGATTCTGTTACTATTCATTATACATTATCATTGTTAGTTCCTGCTTATTGAGCGTTTGCTGTGATACCAGGTACTGTGCTCACTGCTTTGCACGTTTTATCCTATTTTATTCTTATAAAACCCAATGAAGTGGGTACTACTTTCCTTATCAACTTTTTAGGAATGAGTAAACCAGAACTCAGAGCAGTGAAATTATATGTCCAAGATTTCATACGGCTAATAAATGGTGGAGCCTAGGAGTTAAACCCAGATTGGTTTGACTTTAAAATCTAGCTCTTAGTTTTGACCTTACTTTCCTCTATTTGCTTTCATTCATTCAACTAACATTTATGAGTACCCACTTAGGACAGCCCTTTCACAGAGGAGCTGCTGACATAGAGCCGGGAAAGTGATAGTCTCTACCTGCAAGAGCTCACAGGCTGGCGGAGACACACTTGATAGCAAAGAGCCCCTGTGTAGTGCGGTGTGTGACATAATAGAAAGCTATATAGATGGCTTTTAGGGATACAAAAGAGGGTAACATCACTACTTGGTAGAGATGGGAGGTCTTGTTACAAGTTATCTTTGAGCAGGCTATCTTTGAGTTAGGCTGAGGATATTGGGAATGGTGTTTCAGGCAGAAAAAAAATAGCGTGTATCAAGGCAGGAAGGAATGAAAATATATGACATTTCAGAGAATGATGAGTTGTACAGGGTGACTGCATCTCAGATTTTGTGACCTGAAGACAGAGCTTAAGAGGAACGTGGGGACATGATTTTTCTTTTTTTTTTTTTTTTTTTTTTTGAGGCAATCTCACTCTGTGGCCCAGGATGGAGTGCAGTGGCGCCATCCTGGCTCACTGCAAGCTCCAACTCCCAGGTTCACACTATTCTCCTGCCTCAGCCTCCTGAGTTGCTGGGACTATAGGCGCCCACCACCACGCCCGGCTAATTTTTTTTTTTTTTTTTTTGTATTTTTAGTAGAGACGGGTTTTCACTGTGTTAGCCAGGATGGTCTCCATCTCTTGACCTCGTGATCCCTCCGCCTTGGCCTCCCAAAGTGCTGGGATTACAGGTGTGAGCCACTACGCCCGGCCTATGATTTTTTGTTTGTTTGTTTTGAGATAGAGTCTCGCTCTGTCGCCCAGGCTGGTGTGTAATGGTGCAATCTCGGTTCACTGCAACCTCTGCCTCCCGGGTTCAAGCGATTCTCCTGCCTCAGCCTCCTGAGTAGCTGGGATTACAGGCATGTGCAACCACGCCTGGCTAATTTTGTATTTTTGGTAGAGACGGGGTTTCTCCATGTTGGTGAGGCTGGTCTCAAACTCCTGACCTCAGGTGATCTGCCTGCCTTAGCCTCCCAAAGTGCTGGGATTATAGGCATGAGCTGCCACCACACCTGGCCGAGGATGTGATTATAAAGGACCTGAGTAGTGTGAATAAGAAGTTCGAACATCATATACTGTAAGTATTCAGGAGCCATAGATGGCAGGAAGTGGCATTACAGATTCTTGCTTCAGAAGAATAACTTGTTTCCGTGGAGGGTGGATTAAAATATAGAGAGCATGGTAGTCGGATGACTTATTAGTAGGCAGGAAACGCCAAGAATTAGAGTAAAGGTGCTGGATACAGGTTTCATACCATAGCCAAGCAAGTGAGAAATGCAGCCTGTGCAGTGAAGCTTTTAATTTCATAGCATCCTTATTCCTCAAAATATGTCATGCAAGAAGGAAGAGTTTTAGATGTGTGTAGCCCAGCTTTTGGGCCATTTCTTCTACTCCTGCCTTACCATTGGTCATTTCTTTTGTATTCAAGTAAAGAAAAGATAAAGGGAGCAGATAATGAAGTGTTTTCTCAGTTTGCCGTGGTTGATTTCCTAAAACTCTCATTTTAATTAACTATCATCTAGTTTCCCTGGCCCTCTCTATTCATCCGCTTAATGTGTGTACGTCGTCATTCAACAGATATTTATAGGCACACCTACTGTGTACGAGGCACTGGATGTGGGTACTGAAGACTCTTGGGAACAAATGACCGCACTGCAGTGGGAGGGAATGGGGTCTTGTTGCTATGGCCACAGTAGAAAAGAGCTCAACATGGCGGAGGGCCACAGGAAATATCTTGCAACTGTGCCGCCCCAGAGCTCGTGTTGTGGCCCAAAGTTTCTGCATGATAAGCAACCTCAACCTGCTGAGATGGTAACCCCAACTTGTTTGGGACAGTAAAATTGTTTTCTTGGTGGATAAGTATCTTCCCTTCCCAATCTGGGAAGATTAGAATTAAATGTAGGATGATGAATTAAATCAAACCCATACTTTTGTGTTAGCCTGAGGTATAATTTGTGTATTTTTGTCATTTGAAGTGTTAGTAATACTTAAGAGGATCGACTTAATAATAATAATAGCTAAAATTTATTGAATTCCAGGCATTATATAAACTCTTTACAAGGATTAACTCTCTTAATCCTTGTAACAACCCTATGAGGTAAATACTGTTATCATCACCATATTACATGCAAGAAAATTGAAGCACAGAGAGGCTCAATAATTTGCCCAAAGGCACACATTTAGTCTGTGGTCCACCCTGATGAAACCCAGGCATACTGGTGCCAGAATCCATATTAGAATATCTATCAGATTAGTCTTGCAATGACCATTTAAAAGTTGTATTGAGTAATTTTATATGTCTGATTTTATTTATTTATTTTTTGAGAAAAGGTCCCACCCTATTACCCAGGCTGGAATGCAGTGGCATGGTCATGGCTCACTACAGCCTTGATCCCCCTGGGCTCAAGGAATCCTCCTACCTCAGCCTTCCAAGTGACTGGGACTATAGGCACATTTCACCACACCCTGCTAATTAAAAAAAAAATTTTTTTTTTAGAGATAGGGTCTTCTATGTTGTCCAGGCTGGTCTCAAACTCCTGGGCTCAAGTGATTCTTCTGCCTTGGCTTCCCAAATTCCTGGGAGTACAGGTGTGAGCCACCATATCTGGCCTACTTCTGATTTTAAGTGGAAAGATATAAGAATTATATATATATATATATATATTTTTTTTTTTTTTTTTGAGGCGGAGTCTCGCTCTGTCACCCAGGCTGGAGTGCAGTGGCCGGATCTCGGCTCACTGCAAGCTCCGCCTCCCGGATTTACGCCATTCTCCTGCCTCAGCCTCCTGAGTAGCTGGGACTACAGGCGCCCGCCACCTCGCCCGGCTAGTTTTTTGTATTTTTTAGTAGAGACGGGGTTTCACTGTGTTAGCCAGGATGGTCTCGATCTCCTGACCTCGTGATCTGCCCGTCTCGGCCTCCCAAAGTGCTGGGATTACAGGCTTGAGCCACCGCGCCCGGCCAAGAATTATATTTAAAGTGTATATTATTTAAGGTTCCTAAGCAATATTGGAATGCTTAAGCAATTTGTTGTATTTTTCTGCTTGGTGTTCACTGAGCTTTTTGAATGTACACATTGATATCTTTATGTCTTTCACCAAATGTGGAAACATTTTGGCCATGATTTCTTGAAATATTTCTTCTTCTCCATTCTTTCCTTTCCTCTGGGACTCTAATTACACTTACATTAGACCTTTTGTTATTGTTCTCCAAGTCATTGAGGCTCTGTTATTATTTTTTTAAATCCCTTCTTTTCCCTCCGATCTTCAGATTGGAGGATTTCTGTTGTTCAGTATTAAATTTCATTGACTCTTCTGCAACTTCTGACATTTCTCTTAAGCTCTTTCAGTGCATATTTGTTTCAGTTATTATTGCATTTTTCTGTTCTAGAATTTCCATTTGGTTCTTTTTTCCTTTTCATTCATTACAAGCATATTTTTCTTTATCGTCTTAACCATAGTTATAATAGCTGTTTTTTTCTTTTTTTTTTTTTTTGAGACGGAGTCTCGCTGTGTCGCCCAGGCTAGAGTGCAGTGGCCGGATCTCAGCTTACTGCAAGCTCCGCCTCCTGGGTTCACGCCATTCTCCTGCCTCAGCCTCCCAAGTAGCTGGGACTACAGGCACCCGCCACCTCGCCCGGCTAGTTTTTTTTTTTTGTATTTTTTAGTAGAGACGGGGTTTCACTGGGTTAGCCAGGATGGTCCCGATCTCCTGACCTTGTGATCCACCCATCTCGGCCTCCCAAAGTGCTGGGATTACAGGCTTGAGCCACCGTGCCCTGCCAATAGCTGTTTTAAAATTCTCATCTGCAGCTGGGCATGGTGGCTCGTGCCTGTAATCCCAGTACTTTTGGAGGCCGAGGAGGGAGGATTACTTGAGGCCAGGATCGTGGTTCAAGACTAGCCTGGGCTACATAGAGAGACTTCATCCCTAAAAACAAACAAACAAATTAGCCAGGCGAGGTGGCAGGCACCTATTGTCCTAGCATCTCAGGAGGCTGAGGCAGGAGTATTTCCAAGCTGAGGAGTTCAAGGCTGCAGTGAACTCTTACCACTGCACTCCAGCCTGGGTGACAGAGCAAGACCTGTGCCCAAAAAGCAAACAAAATTCTCATCTGCTATTTCTAACATCTGGGTCGGTCGTCATGGTTCAGTCTCCATTGAATATGGTTCACATTTTCTGCTTTGGGGAATTTTGAATTGTACTCAATATAGTGAGTGATACGTCATAGAGACTCATTTCCATCATGTTCATCTGAAGATTATTGTGTATATTTGTGTGTTTGTGTGTATATATGTTTAAGCAGGCAGTTTACTTTGCTGGGCTCAATATCAAAACTGCATGTTTTCAGTGGTGTCAGCAGCTGACATCTCTGGGCAGTTCTTTAGCTGTAGCTAGGCTGCTTGGCATCTCATCACAGTTTGTAGTTCAAGAGTTTCCAGATATTCAGCGGAGTTTATGTGCAGAATTTAAGCTCTTACTTTGCATCTCTTTTCTGGAATTTCCCACCTCACTTTCTGGGTGCTGTGGTCCTCCCAAATTCTATATTCACCCAGCATGATGCTGAAGAGGGCTACCCTCCGGCAAGAACCCTTAAAAAAAATGAGAAGTTCACCTAGTGCTTGTTCCCTTCTTCCAGATGTGCATGTGTCTTCAGTTCCTGCCTGCTTTTGGTTGCCCTGAAATGGTTGTTGTTTATAGTTGGTCCAGAGTTTATTGTTTATACTTGTGGGAGGATGTTCCGATAGGAACTACTGAGCCACTTCCAGAAGCTGCTAGCCTTCCATGTCATGATTCATAAGAATTTTTAGTTTTCTTATTAGGTTTTCTAGCATCAGATAAGTGCTAGGGAAAGTTTTGGTTGCTAGGCATTTGAAATTCCTAAAAAGGAAAGGAAATTTGAATGTATTAAACTTATAATTGCAGTTTAAATTGGTATAAGGGAATTAATTTAACTAAGTTTTAAATGGGACTGGATATTTAAGGGATTTTATAATCTGTTCAAAATTAAATTCCTTAAACAGTCAGTCAATTGGCTGTTCACTTTAACTAGATTTATAAATAGGAAAATATTTGTAAATTGAACTTAAAAACTTAAGGAGAAATCAGTTCCCTAAAGTTATTTCTTTTATAAATTGAATATTAGTTTAATAATGTTAATCACAAACAGTCTTTTTATTCACAAAAGACACCATTGGGGCAGCAAAAAACTCCAGTGGTAATAAGGAACTTGGGCTTTAGCGGGGCAGACCTGGTTAACCCTGTATCTGCAGACAATGAAAGAAGTGCAATGGGATAGGCGAGCACAGGTGCTGTGGTGGGATGAGGGGATGGGGATTGGAGATGTTCCTGGAGGAGATGACACCTGGCAGACAAAGTGAGGGAGAGAGCACTCCTGGCTGGGTCTAGGGATGGTGTGGAATATAGCATCTGTGAGGATGTGGAGACCTGAAAAAGCATTGCCTTCTTAGGAAACTTACAAGTTCATTTTGGCTGAGAGAATGACCTTGGGGGCTGAGTTTGGGAGTGACCTTCATCCTAGAAGCTGAGAAAGCACCATTGAGAAAGTGAAAAGACAAGCCGCAGAATGTGAGAAGTTTTACAACTCATATATCTGATAAGGGACTTGTACTGGAATATATAAAGAACTATAAAGACAGGGCTGGGCATGGTGGTTCATGCATGTAATCCCAGTGCTTTGGGAGGCAGAGACAGGAAGATCACTTGAGAACAGGAGTTCAGAACTAACCTGGGTAACATAGTGGGACCCCATCTCTAAAAAAATATAGTTTTAATTAGCTGGGTGTGGTGGTATATGCCTCTAGTCTCAGCTCCTAGGTATGGCAGGGGGCTGAGGCAGAGGAATTGAGCCCAGAAGTTCAAGGTTGCATTGGGTTATGATCATACGACTGCATTCCAGCCTAAGTCATAGAGTGAGACATTTCTTTGTGGCCAATAAGCACATGAAATGATGCTCCATATCATTAGCTATCAGGAAAATGCAAATTGAAACCACAATGAGAGAATTCACACTCACTAAAATGGAGAAATTGGAATCCTCATACGCTGCTAATGCAAATATAAAATGGTGCATTCACTTTGAAAAGTGTAGCAGTTCCTAAAAAGGTTCAACATAGAGTTTAAAAAGAAAAAAATTTAGGCCAGGAGCTGTGACTCACTCCTGTAATCCCAGCACTTTGGGAGGCCAAGGTGGGTGGATCATCTGAGCTCAGGAGTTTGAGACTAGCCTGGACAACAAGGAGAAACACCGTCTCTGCAAAAAATACAAAAATTAGCCAGGCGTGGTGGCGCACACCTGTAGTCCCAGCTACTTGGGAGGCTGAGGTAGGAGGATCACTTGAAGGTGGGAGGTGGAGGTTTCAGTGAGCCAAGATTGCGCCGCTGCACTCCAGCCTGGGCAACAGAGTCAGACCCTGTTTCAAAAAAAAAAAAAAAAATTTGCTAGGCATGGTGGCACTCACCTGTGGTCCCGGCTACTTAGGAGGCTGAAGCAAGAAGATCACTTGAGTCCAGGAGTTCAAGGCTACAGTGAGCCGTAATTGCACCACTGCACTCCAGCCTGGGTGACAGAGTGAGACCCTATCTTGAAATAAACAAGAATTAAAAAATAAAGAGAAGTAGTATGGGTGTAGTTGCAGAATAAAAGGACAGTCTTTATTTTTTTTTTGAGATGAAATCTCGCTCTGTCGCCCAGGCTGGAGTGCAGTGGCCAGATCTCAGCTCACCGCAAGCTCCGCCTCCCGGGTTTACGCCATTCTCCTACCTCAGCCTCCCAAGTAGCTGGGACTACAGGCGCCCGCCACCTCGCCCGGCTAGTGTTTTATATTTTTTAGTAGAGACGGGGTTTCACCGTGTTAGCCAGCATGGTCTCGATCTCCTGACCTTGTGATCCGGCTGTCTCGGCCTCCCAAAGTGTTGGGATTACAGGCTTGAGCCACCGTGCCCGACCAGGACAGTCTTTAAACTGAATAAACTCAGCTTTATAAAATACTTTTTTAAAAAAGGCAGAGAAAAGAAGCTGAGGGAACCCACTGAACTGTATGAAGAACTGTATTTGCAGAGGGAGGGGGGCCTTTGGGAGCAAAACCACTCACAGTCTCCATCTTGGCTGAGGAGCCCTGACACACCTGCACTCCTGGAGCACTTGGGTGGGATTAGGGGAGGTGCCACTGACTCTAGGAGCTAAGGATTGGGCTGTGTGGTGGGGGAGTAGGGAGATGCAGAGGCAGAGAGGCCCGTGTTCACCATGGGATGACACGGGAGAAAAGGCTGGCCAGCTATCCCTGTCTTCCCAACTCCCTCTAAAGTTGGCGAGAAAAGCCGTTAATTGTATTGCAATGGTTATGGATTCGGAAGTGGTTTTTCCCTTGGTGTGTGTTCTTTTTCCTCAGATTGGAAAGGATCGGGCACTGAACTTTGACCCCTGCTGCATCAGCTACTTTACTAAAGGGGAGTACATTTTGCTGGGGGGTTCAGACAAGCAAGTATCTCTTTTCACCAAGGATGGAGTGCGGCTTGGGACTGTTGGGGAGCAGAACTCCTGGGTGTGGACATGTCAAGTGAAACCGGATTCCAACTATGTGGTAAGAAGAGGAAGTTTGTTCTGTGGGGCCATGGCTTGAAGAGGCACTGAGCAGCCGCCATGTCTTGAGAGACATATCACTGGGGTTTGTGTCTGACAAATGGGAGTGCAGACTCTCTCCAGAGAGCTGGGAATTGACAGTTCTGTCACCCTGCAGGTGGTCGGCTGCCAGGACGGCACCATTTCCTTCTACCAGCTTATTTTCAGCACAGTCCATGGGCTCTACAAGGACCGCTATGCCTACAGGGATAGCATGACTGATGTCATTGTGCAGCACCTGATTACTGAGCAGAAAGGTGAGAAGCAGGTCTAGACCTTGGGAAGAGGGACAGGTAGAAGCAGATGGAAAGGGCTACTGACAGGGCACTTGAAATGACAGGAAAGGTTTCTCCTTGGCCTTTTGAAAACATGTTAGCCACTGGGTCTATGTCTTGGGGTTTTGGTTTTTTTTGGTTTTTTTTTGGTGGGGGAACTAGGGATGCCAATCTCCTTGAGGATCTCATGAAAGCAATAAGCCCTCTCTGAAAAATGTACCAACTCAGAATTTTGCACATAATTTCAAGGAGTACGTGAATTTCCTGAGTGAGGGAGGATGATTTATGACAGATTGGAGCCAGGTGGTTGACCTACATGGGTCTTTGTGGACCTTTATCCTTTCTGGTCAGAGTCACTCAGGGGTGCTTCTCCTTCAGCCCAGTCTCCACTTGCCTCCTGCTGGGTCCTTCTGCCAGAGATGAGCAGCGGAATTGGATTGGCACAGGCTTAGTCAGAAGATCAGGGTTCCAGGCCTAGCATAGTCATTCCAAGCCCTAAGACCTCAGTCTCTCCCTCTGTCCACTTAAGTAGCTGTGCTGGTTAATGGTTAAATAGGCTCAGAATCCACTTACTCCAGGTGTATTCATATCTGGATGTGCTGGCCTGAGTGCACTGCTGGGTGCCTTTGCAAGGGATCCAAGTGGGGGGTTCTTTTGTAGATTCAGATGAGTGTCCTTTGGTCCCCCTGGAGGACCATATGTTTCTGAAGATTCTGGCTGTGGTGGCTGGGGCAAAGCCTCTTGGACAGCTCCACAGTGTCCCCGTCAGGGACATTCTCTCCACCTGGTCTGTAGTGGGAGTGTAGAGCCTGGTGTGTACCAGAAATTAACGTGTCTTTCCTGTTTGTCAAGGAGGTGGGCAGGGAGCGGCCAGAGGTGAGGTCAGTTACTTAAGCAGGCTTCCGATCACCAGGGGCCACTAGTGCTGTGGAGAGGAGTTTATATTTGTATCCAGCAAGTGATGGTAACAGTGAGTAGTTCATTTCCATACTCAGTTGTCAGCCTTGGACCGTGAAGATTGGATCCTATAGGACTTTGGATCCCAGTGCTCAGCAGAGTTGATTGTATATATTAGATACTCTAAAGATTTTTCAATGAGAGTATCTCAGTTTAATTGCCAGTAGCGTTAAGTAAATGATGGCTTTTAATTTCTCTCCCTTCCACCTTACTTAACAACCTCTTGCTAGAACTAGATATTTTTTTCTTTGACAGTTCGGATTAAATGCAAAGAGCTTGTCAAGAAGATTGCCATCTACAGAAATCGATTGGCTATCCAACTGCCAGAGAAAATCCTCATCTATGAGTTGTATTCAGAGGACTCATCAGACATGCATTACCGGGTAAAGGAGAAGATTATCAAGAAGTTTGAGTGCAACCTCCTGGTGGTGTGTGCCAATCACATCATCCTGTGCCAGGTGGGCAGCAGCGTGTTGGAGGAGTTGGGCTGAATTCCATTTGTGCTCCCTGCAATGATAGGGTGCCCATCTCATGGTTTTAAAACTGGTCACTAGAAAACAAGTCTGTTTCCATCAGACTAAGTGGTGCTTATTGGCTTTCATTTTCCTGGCATCTGGATGAACCAGACTCTATTAGCAAGTCATGAGCCATAAACTGAAGAATGCTTTTTGTTTTATTTTATTATTTTTTAAAAAATATTTTTCTTGAGACAGACATGGTCTCGCTCTGTTGCCCAGGCTGGAATGCAGTGGCACAATTCTGGCTCACTGCAGCTTTGACCTCCCAAGCTTAAGCAGTCCTCCTCCTGAGTAGCTGGCACGTGCCACCACACTCAACTAATCTTTTATTTTTAGTAGAGATGCGAGGCTGTACTTTGGGAGGCTAAGGCAGGAGGAATGCTTGAACCCAGGAGTTTAAGACCTGTCCAGCCTCCCAAAGTACTGGGATTATAGGTGTGAGCCACTGTGTCTAGCCAAGAATACCTTTTTCTATTGCAGAACATTTTGTCATACTGGGATTAGATATATTTTAATGACTTAAAACATAAATTGGTGTTATACAAAATGAAGATAGTTTTTATGGATAAGCATATACACATAAAATTTGTATCAACTCAGTAATTGTCAAGGAAATTTTAATTCCTGAAAGTTTTTTTTTCATAGAAAAAATTTTCTCAAGATTCCTAGAGAGTGTCTAAGTCAATGCCAAGAGAAGTTTGGAAAGACTCTGAGAGAAGGCTAGTCCAGCATCTTGGAAGTAGAGGTGGATTTAGTTTTACATAGCTCTATTGGAGGTGATGAAAGAGAAGAATTCTTTAGGAATCACTGTAGTGTAAAATACTATTAAAATCTCTCAAAGTCTAGAACTGGGCTGGGTGCAGTGGCTCACGCCTGTAAATCCCAGCACTTTGGGAGGCCAAGGCAGGATCATCTCTTGAGGCTAGTAGTTCGAAAGAAGTCTAGAAAACAAACTGAGACCCCATCTCTACAAAAAAAAAATTATTTAATTAGCTGGGTGTGATGGTACTTGCCTGTAGTCCCAGCTACTTGGGAGGCTGAGGCAAGAGGATTGCTTGAGCCAGGAATTGGAGGCTGCAGTGAGCTATGATATTGCCACTGCACTCTAGTCTGGGTGACAGTGAGACTCTGTCTCAAAAATCAATCAATCAATCAATAATCAAAGTCTAGAACTTCAAGTGGTTTAGGGTTGCCACAAATTACAGGATACATGTGGCAAGTATGTGTACTGGCAAGTATGTGTACTTTTGAGTGCTGCCTCTGGCCTAGGCTGCCTGGATGGAGGTTTGCATTGAAGGTCTGAGGCTGAATTGGGCTCTGTGGGGAAGCCTTGCACGGAGTCTTGGATTAACGATGCCAATTATGGGGTCTACATTGGGTTAGATAGATAGATACTGAATGTGTAGGTATTTTCACACTTTAGGGGCAGGAAGACCTCTTTGGGGAGGGCTGGGAGCACTTATTCTGTTGAATTTCCATGAGATCTGGGTTTGCTTCCTAGGAGAAACGGCTGCAGTGCCTGTCCTTCAGCGGAGTGAAGGAGCGGGAGTGGCAGATGGAGTCTCTCATTCGTTACATCAAGGTGATCGGCGGCCCTCCTGGAAGGGAAGGCCTGTTAGTGGGACTGAAGAATGGACAGGTGAGTACTCCCGCATGTCTCCCCTCAGGCTGATAATCTACATGCACACGTGGGTGACCCGTCTAGCAATGACTCTGAGCTGGGTTCTCAGGGCAGGAAAAGGGCTTCTCTCCTCCATGGTTGAATTGTGGGGCAGCCCTGAGTTCAGTTTTTGAGGACAGCCTCAGGCCAAAGGTGCTGTGGCCGTCACACTCATAGCAGGCCCATGTTTTGCAGAGTTGAGCTATAACCTTTGGCTACATGTAAAGTGGATTAGTGGCTTAAGGTCACCAGAAGGTGGGAGATTTGTTAGAGATGCTGCTTCTGTGGATTTCTAGAGGGAGGCAGAGATTGTTACCTAGGTCAGCTCCCAATTAGGGCAGCGAGTGGATTAAGGCAGTGTGTTCCAGCATGTGTCCTAGAGAATGCTGGGTCCTCAGGATGGTGATAGATGTCGTAAGAAAAGTGAACCCTTTGGCCAGTTAGATGTGGGATATCCAGGTTACACAAAGTTAAACAGATTTCTGTGTGTGTGTGTGTGTGTACATGTGTGTTCTTTGCTCAGCATAAGAAAAGTTCTAAGTGGGCTGCTACATGGAACTTTGAAAGTGACAATGTAACTGCATTAGCCTGACAGCCAAGCTGTGCAGCAGATGGCTTATGGCTGAGGCTTGTCAGGTCTTTGCTGGGGACGAAGTCACGGGGCGTGAGAGCAGTGAGTGAAGTCAAGCAGCAATGCCAAGGGGAGGAACGGCCGCTTCTTTCTCAGGCAGCTCTCACTGCCCGTGGGAGAATGGACTTTGGGGTCAGGTGAACCTGAGGTCATGTTCTTACTTAGCTACTCACTGGCTTTGTCATCCTGGGCAGGTCACTTTACTTCTGTGAGGCTGATTTTACATGAGGATAATACCACATATTTCATAGGACTGTCAAAACCAGATATCATCAAGGTTGGGAGTTAAAGCCAGTGTTAAAAAACAAAAAACAAACAAACAAAAAACACCAGGGGTATTAAAGCAGGCATGGTGGTGGGTACCTGTTGTCCCAGCTACTCAGGAGGCTGAGGCAGGAGAATCACTTTGAGCCCAGGAGTTTGAGGCTGCAGTGTGATATGATTAAGACTGTGAATAGCCACTGCAGTCAGCCTGGGCAACATAGCAACACCTTATCTCTAAAAAAAATTTTTTTAAACCAGGGATATCAGTAGATGATGGCTGTCATCATCATTATTATCATTCTCTACCACATGTCTTGTCAGTGTTCATAGTAGCGTTTTCCTGTGTTAGTCCGTGACTCAGATCTCTGCTAGGTGGCCTCTCCTAACGCTGCCGTTTGGGTAATGTCATCAACAAATCCCTGGTCCGAACAGACACTGAAGTGAGCTCGGCCTGTGTCGGGGCTGTCATTACGTCTGCAGCCTCTGATGAACCTCGCTTCTGGCCTGCTGAGGATAAGCCAACGCACCCACCACCCCCTCTTTCTTTTGAGGAGTCCTTTTCTCTGCACAGAACTTCTGGTGAAGGTGGTGGGAGTTGTTCTTGCAGAGCACATGGGATTCTAGCGGCCTGGCAGTGGGCCAGGATCTTGTTGCCATGGTGACTGACACTGTTTTCACTGAAATGTTGCCAGATCCTGAAGATCTTCGTGGACAATCTCTTTGCTATCATCCTGCTAAAGCAGGCCACAGCCGTGCGCTGCTTGGACATGAGTGCCTCCCGTAAGAAGCTGGCCGTGGTAGATGAAAATGACACTTGCCTGGTGTATGACATCGACACCAAGGAGCTGCTTTTTCAGGTGATGTCCCCGAGGGGGCCCAGGGACATCGTCCTTTGATTAGAGACCCTCCTCTAGCTTCCCAGCCCCTGCAGGAGGCTCTCCAGCTCTGGCCCTGGCAGGTCTCTGGGAGGAGCAGTGAGGAGCAGGGGCCAACCACATGCGCAGAGTCCCAGAGGCCCTGGGCCACAACCTGCTCCTCCCATGCAGGCACAAGCCGCAGGGCCTGGACCAGCTTCTTTAACTTTGGTTTCCTTGCCAATGGAAACCAAAGGCTCTGAGCAAGCAGAGCCTTTCTAACGCGTTTACCATGAACAAGAAATGGGGCCATGACTCTGAGAGGGGTGTGATGTTGGCAGTCAGTGAATGGGGCGATGGATGCACTTCCTTTGCAGAAGTCTGCGTCTTACCTGTGCAGGCCTGCCTGTGTCTATGCGCACCTATAGCATGGGAAGGAAACAGGATCAGTTTTGTCATCTGAAAGGGGGAAGGGGATGGGCAAGCCTTGCCTTCTGCTTAATTCACAAGAATGCTAGAAGAGCCAGCAGAATGCGAAGTGCTTGGATCTTTGGGGGCCTAGGCATTGTTTGGTGGAGTCATCCAGCCCTGTGGCCTGAGGAAGTGTATCACCAGAGAAGACAGCCCAGTAGCTCTGTGCCCAGGGCCTGGCTGCTTTTCGCTGGGCTCGTGCCATTCTTTCTCTCTTTAGGTCTTTGTAGGTGGTCAGGACTGGTTTCCCGGAATGAAGTTCCCCCCAAAGCTGGAGCCCTTCCTGACTGGTTTCCTCGGCCACTGCAGGGTTTCCTCATGTTATGGGCATATTCAGTCCCCTTACCAGGCTTCTCCTTGTTCTCAGCAGCAGAACTGATAGGGGGAGGGTCCTGAAGTGGGGAGCAGCCTCTGTCAGTGAGAAGGGGTTACCTGGCCACCTCTAGCCCAGGGGTGACTCCCTGTCAGTCTCAACTCACTCATGTCCCTAAGAGAGTAGAATGGTTTGGGGGCAAGAGAGGGCACAGCCTTCAGGCTGACCTGGGCTTGGGTCCTGCCTGGATCCCTTACTGTGTGATCTTAAGTTAGTGAGCCTCTCTGAGCCTTGATTACTTTTCTCTAAAATGAAATTAGTAATTGCCCCTCACAGAATTGCTATAGGAATAGGGGATACCACAGTGCCTAGCTCAGTGTTGGGCACAAAATGGAGCCTGAAATGTTACCTCCCTTCTCCCCAGCCTCACCTCCCACCTATAGGGGGCGTAGCTGGCCCCAAATGTGAATCTTGTGTCTGAGCATAGAACCATACAAGTATGGAAGGGTGTGTGCTCCACCGTCCCCACTGCTGGTTCTGTAGCAGACTAGGGGAGGTGATTCTCAGCCCTGCCAGGAGACATCAGCATTCCCAGCTGTGACATCGCCTGCTGGCTTTTCCTCTTCTCCACTGCCCCACCCTCTAAACATAAAACAGCTATATTGATTTTTTTCTCATTATAAAAAACAATCCATGCTCATTATAAAAGATTTAGTCATTATAAAAGATCCTAGGCAGAAGGGTATGAGCATATTTCAGGAGAATAATTTTTTTTTTCAAAAGTAATGCTTGCTTACTCAAAAATTCCAACAACATGCAGGTGCATGGAGGGGCTTGCCTCTGTTCATTTCTTTGTGGTCCCTTTTCCTCCTTTTCCCTTCATCCCACTGTAAGCAATTTAGTGGGATTCAGTCTTTAAGTGGGTATTGGGCTGAAATGTGCGAGCACTGCCCAAGCCCAGGGTGGTTCTCACAGGATCCCCACCGTCCCTGTCCCCCAGGAACCAAACGCCAACAGTGTGGCCTGGAACACCCAGTGTGAGGACATGCTCTGCTTCTCGGGAGGAGGCTACCTCAACATCAAAGCCAGCACCTTCCCTGTGCACCGGCAGAAGCTGCAGGGGTTTGTGGTCGGCTACAATGGCTCCAAGATCTTCTGCCTCCACGTCTTCTCCATTTCTGCTGTGGAGGTGCCGCAGGTAACTGGGGGCACCTGTCCACTGTCAGCGCTGGCAAGGCGGACAAGATCAGGGAAGCCAGGCCCCTTGCTGGTGCTTTGGGGAGACAGTAGCAAGGAGAGAAGAATGGCAGCTGTGATGTCATGGGAGGCAGTCTGGGCCTGGAACCTGCTGCCCTGTCTCCACTCCTTGCAACCTGTGTGACTGGGGGCAAACAGATTAACCTCCCTGAGCCTCAGTTTCTTCCTGGTCCCCTTTATGTAGGGATGGGAGGGGTATGCAGTGTTATCAACAGTGTGTGTTTTGCGGAGAGCCCAGCGTGGAGCCAAATGGAGTGAGCAACAAAGCTAGGAGTCTGGCAGGGTGTGTGTGTGTGTGAGTACGTGTGTGATGGTGGTGATGTGTGTGTGAGAGAGATGGGGAGACAGAGAATGAGTGGGTGGGGGTGTGGGCTGAGGTCTGTGAGCCAATAAGGGAGCATGGGACTCTGCACAAGCCCCCTGAACCAGGAGGAGGCCAGAATAGAAATGGGGCACTGAAGGGAGGAGCCACAGAATGGGGAAGGGCAGAACCACAGACAGGCGGCTGAGATTGACCTCCCAAATGCAGGATGGTCTCCCCTCTGCCTTCTGCACCCCACACAGATAGTGCTCAATGTAGGATTGCCATAAAACAGAGACATGCACCAGTGAGAAACTTTAGCCTTCATCATCCCATCCTCAGGACAGAATCATTCTTACACATGTTGAAATACATCTGCTTAGAGCTTTTCTATGTGTATATATAATGTATGCATAACATACAATTAGGAGCGTGTGATTTTATAAGAACATTTTTAAACGAAAGTGGAATCACACTGCAAATACTTTTCGTGACTTTTATGTGTATATGTATTGCTACCTATAGATGGAACCTCAGATTTACTGTATTCCCTGAGCCTGGCCTGTAAACAAGACTTCTCATCCCTTCCTTTATGGCCATCTTCTCATTTCACCTCACATTCGGTTATGGCAGCCCTATCACTGTCTACGAAGTGCTGGCTATAAACTAGTCATCTGGCATTTTCACTCAGCAATCTCCTGAAGCATGATTCTGTGTCATTAAATGTTCTTACCCTGCATGGCAAAATTTAGGGTAATTGTAGACTCACGTAAGTTGTAGGAAATAATACAGAGATCCCTTATTCCCTTTGCCCAGTTCCCCCCAACGGTAACAGTGTGCAAAGCTCTAGGGTGATCTTCCCACCCATGTTGGCATGTGTAACCTCCCACCACAGTCATGGCACTGAACACTGCCACCACCACAAGGTGCCTGGTGTTGTGCTTTTTACAGCCAGCACCCCTCCCTCCTGCCTAGGCCCCACCTGCCTTGTATTTACAGCTGCGTTTTATCGTGTCTTGTGGATGTTCCATAGCTTTTTTTTTTACCAGTCCTACTACACATGTTTGCTGCTTACAGCTTTTTTGTATTATAAATAGCAGGCATCTTTCTAGCTAAGTCCTTGCATCTGTCCCAACTTGGCGCCTTGGCGTGAATTCCTAGAAGTGAAATTTCTGGGTTTAAGCATGTGTACCTTTGAAAGACTTTTAGGGAAATTTCCAGGTTTCCCTTCCGCTAAGCTCTGTCAGTCTGTGTTTTCCCCACACAACTCTGCTTCAGGCTAGAGCCCACTTCTTCTAAGCTGATGATCCCCTCAAAACTCATGACTGCAAGACTTACTGGGGAAATGCCCATCATCCAGGCCTGACACAGAGCAGCTATTCAAGAAATGTTAGTGGAATTCAGATCTGAAGAAAAAGACCAGAAAACAAGAGGAAGAAGGGAACGAGGTGGGTGGAAGTGGCAGCAGGACGAGGGGCACGAACAGTTTCTCCTGGACTGTGTCCTCGTCATCCTTGTCTGCCCCATTACAAACCCATGTACCACATCCACCAGGAACTTGCTCTCCCTCAATTGCACCAAACCAACTCTGCTTATTAAAAGTTTTCTCCCAAGATTGGCATCCTGACCTCAAAAATAAATGCAGTTTGCTGCTCCCTGACTGTGGCCGGCCAAGAGGAGCCAGAGGGGCGGCCTGGGGCTTCCTCTGCCAGGACTTTAAGATTCAGCAGCAAAGTCTTGCTGACTGCACCAAGGCCATCCTGCTGATGCAGCAGGTCAGGACTGCCAAGGGTTAGGAAACACATTCTCAAGACAGAGGCTGTTCATCTGTCGCCTCTGCCTCCAGCTATCCTGTGGTTTTGGCCCAGAGAGGAGGGAGAAAGCATCAGACCCAGTCTTGGAATTTTTGGTTTCCTTTCGAAATTTACATTGTCTTGTGTAAGAACTGGTTTGTCAGGGCTGCCAAGTAGGACAACGAGCCCTAGGAGGGCTTCTCAAGGCGGTGGTGACTTCATGTTTAGAATGCAACAGCAAGATAAAGTATAGCTCAGAGAGTATTTGTTCAGTGAGTCTATTTTTAAAACTCCACTCAAATTATGCCTCCCAAGTAAGTCCAAGTGTTAGCCATCCATCATATGCTCAGCTGTGATATGCCTGTCTGAGTGCCTGTCCCACTCACAGGGCAGTCAGTGTGGCAAGCAGTTGGTGCGGTTCGGGGAAGGAGCACTGGCTTTCAGTCCTGACTCTGCCATCTCAAGCAGCTGTAACTAGAGCAACTCACTTCACTCTTTGGGGCCTCATTTTATTTTCTGTGAAATGGGGTTAATTACACCCATCTTTCAGGTTTTGTCAAGCCAATTTTCTATTATTATTTCACCTTATTACTGACTCATAAAATAGTAAAAACCACAAAACACAACTAAATTGCAACAGGCTGTACTTATTAACGGACTTTAGAAAGGAAAGCTCGTTGTGTGCTTTAAGAAAAGCTTTCAGGAGTTTGAGAAAGCTTCCAGGAGATGGCGAAACTTGATCTGAACCCTGAGAGGTCTGGAAAGGAAGACTGGAGCAGGGAAGCTTTTCAAACAAAGGAAAAGGTGGGGGTAGAACAAGAATGAAGAGCCTAGGAGATGGTGAGGAGCTAGTGCTGAGAAAATATAGTGAAGGTAATGATCATGCCTGCGTTTTGCCCAGTGCTTCATCATTTTTGGAGCACAGCTCTCCTTTGCCCATAGTAGCCTGAGCTGGGCAGGACATCTAAACAGAAGTTAATGGATTTACCCAAAAAGTCACCACCCTAGGATGTGGCTGAGCCTGGCCTGGGTTCTAGGTCACCTGCTCCCTAGCCTATGCCTGCTGCCCCCCTAAAGGGAACATTTAATGTGTCAATGAGGAGAGATGGCATAGTGGAAAAGATAAGCACTTGGAAGCAGCCATGTTTTGCTCTGAGAGTAGACAGACTCAAAAAAATTTTTTTTTTCTTCAATTCTAAAGCTAAAAAATGGGACCAGAAATTTCAAAGACAAAAGCCCCAAGTGGAGAAAACAATACTTCAAGCTCCACATTTGGGAACTATTAGGACAGAGGTCCTGACTGATTTCTCTTCCCTGCCCAGTTAGCCAGGAGAGATGCAGGCCTCTGAAGCACACTGACTGGCCTAAAACAAGGGCAAGGCCTTTCCTTGTTAAAGACGTCCTGGCCCAACTCAGACTCATTCTCAGGCCTGCACACAAATATGCACATGTACACACGTGCATACATGTGGCAGGAAGGGGCACAGAAACTGGAGTCCAGTCACCTCTGGCTATTGCCAGCTATTTGCTGGAACAGGTAATTTGTCCTCTCTGAGTCTCGGTCTCCTGGGCTGTAGCCAGGGAGAAATAATACCTACTGCACAGGCCTATGGGGACAGCCAAAAGCCCTTTATAAACCTAAGAAAGAGAAGTCGTTAGGAACTATTCATGGGCAACTCCATCTTGTACGAAGGCGTTGGTCCCAGTGCAGGGAGCAGGAGACTTGTTTCCAGAGGCTTCCAGGGTAACTTGGAGCAAATCACTTACCTTTCTTGGACACAGTCCCTGGAAGAGGCGGCCATCCCAGACCCCTTCCTCCCAGGAACTCATTCATTCTGTCAGCAAACATAGACTAGGGGTCTGCTGAGGGAGGCCGGTACAACCCACCACTGCCCACGTGCTGTGCATGGCCTTGCTGTGGGAACTGCATCAAAACCCGAGATCTGGACAAAGGGCAGAGGAAGCTGAGACTCCTTCACCTGGGGTGGGGGCTTGAGGGGCTTGGGAGGACTCTTGAGAAGAGGTGACATTTCAATAGGGCCTTGAAAGCCAAATAGGTATTTTCCAGAGGGAGAGTGGGGAGGGGCAAAGGCATTCCAGGCGAGGATGACATCCTATGGTGAGGCAGGCCCACAGGTGGGAAG
>NC_037669.1:49216092-49264068 GCF_003255815.1 Theropithecus gelada
GGTTGTCTCATTGCTGTTTAGGAATAATCATGTATTTACCAAACTATGTGAGAGAGAGACAGCCTGATCATGAACCCCCGAGCCTGCAGACTTCATGTGCAGGGCCCCAAATAGTCTAGAAAGTGTCGTTTAGCCGATGAACAAATGCCCATTTGTGAGATGGGAAGGAAGCACTGGGGGCCAGTGTCCTTGACGCTGTCCCAGGATCCCCCAGGAACACCTGCAGGGCAGCCTGAGATCACTCTTCCCGAGACCTGGGACTCCCCCTACTCAGCCCCTCAGGGACGGGCCCTGCCTGCCTCCTGGTTGCCTGCTTTAGCCATGTGGAGCCTGCCCTTGCTGCTAGAAAAGCCTGATGTAACGCTGGCACAGGAAGTTCTGATCCAGAGTGTTTTTGTTTGTTGTGCTTCCTCAGGATTTCCTTGGATCTGGAGACCCCAAAGAAACAAAGATGCTAATCACCAAACAGGCTGACTGGGCCAGAAATATCAAGGAGCCCAAAGCCGCCGTGGAGATGTACATCTCAGCAGGAGAGCACGTCAAGGCCATCGAGATCTGTGGTGACCATGGCTGGGTTGACATGTAGGTTTTGGTCCCTGCCCCGAGAAGCATTTGGCAGCATGTCATCACATGTCACCTCTTGACTGTCAAGGGAACAAATAGTGCTTCTCTAATTATCTAAAGCTAATATGATAGTGGCTAGGTTCTCAGGAGAGACAGAGATTGCACAAGGCAGTAGCTGCCTTCCAGGAGCTTGTGGAGTCACTAGGGGAAGGGATGGTGGGGACCAGGGAAGAGGAGACACCAGGACATCACAGCTGCCATTTGCTGAATGCTCACTACAACCCAGACACTGTGCTAACCTTCCAGGCATTAGGTTTTCCACCCATGCCATCAGGGCTGGTGTCTCCTCACCCACTTTGCAGATGATGAAACAGAAGCTAAAGGGACAAGTTATTCCCAAAGTCCAGATAGCTGGAAAGTTGTAGAGCTAAGCTTTAGCCTCTAATCTGGCTGATGTTGATTCCAACTACATGTGTAATGGTAGGAACAAAAACAAAACAAGTTCCAGGGAAGAATTCTTATGGGAGGAACCATGGATGTCTTCTCTTAGGAGACACTCTTTGCGTGAGGGGACCTTGAAGAATTCCAAGAGGTAAATAGAGATGGGGGGAAAGGAAATGCAGGCAGGAAGTACAGCAGGAACACAGCGAGTTGGCTCTGGTTGGAGTAAAAGATGTGTGGGAATGGGAGGGTGAAGGACATGGGCTGTGGGTTGGGGGAAGTGGGCTGGCCACACTGGAAGGGCCCCTGATGCCAAACGGAGGTGCTTAGATTTGCCAATAGCAAGTGACCACCTACGGTCAGGGTTGTACAGTCAGACACCCCCTCAGGCAGGCAGGTAGAATGGAGACCAGATAACTGGCTAGTGCAGTAGAGCAGGAGGGAACTTGGTAGCTGAGGGCATGAAAGAGAAGTAGCAGAGTTAGAACCAAGTGACCCATCCCAGGGTGGTGGGGCAGGGGTGAGTGTCAGGCTAGCTTTGCTCTGTGGCTGCTGGTGGGTTACACCATTCGTCAAGGTGGACAACAGGGAGAGGAGGGGGTTGGGGTGGGACAGCACTGAGACAGGATGGATTCAGCCTTGGGACTCGGTGCAGCAGACCTTCAAGGGGAAGGCTTTGTCTTTCCAGTCAGTGAGCTTCAGGCTCACACACGTGCACACACACATGCACGTGCTGCTGTGGCAGGCAGAGGACATGATGGGACAAGCTCCTGAGGGTGGCTTAGGCTGGTTCCTAAAGGCTGTTGATTCTTCTGGAAACAACATTGTGGTCTACAGGTAGCAGTGGCCCAGCCAGGATTTGGGGATACGGAGGAGGCTGGTTAATGATTAAATTATTTCGTTGAGTGCTGCCATATATTAATAATTGGTGTGTTGGCCCCTTACAAAGGGACCTTGGTGGATGTCCTACCACCCCATTTTCTTGTCCAATAGTAATTTTTTTAAGACAGAGGCGCAGATTTTGTTCCCCACATTTTTCTTTAAGTGAAGGGGTTCATATAGAAGAGGGCCAGGCAGATTTAGGGTCCCCTGTTCTCTCGTCTGGCTTTTCATGTCACTTTCATTTGTAAGTGCTATGTGTCAGGTTACTCTGAGGGTACTTGAGTAATTCAAGAAACACATTAAGCATGTTCTGTTCGCTTTCCAGATGTGGCTATAAAAGGTGCCTTTCCTCTAGGGACATTGGGTGTGATGGGTGGGAAGGTTTCTAAGGCTTTAAGGCCTGTCTATGCCACCTTTCCCTAAAAATGTGTCCTTTTTCTGCTGAGCAGTGTTATTTTTAGATGCCATTATTATTCTAAGTATAGACTGACAGGCCTCCGTGCCTTGCCTGTCTCTGAGACAGGGATTCGTTACAGCTGCTTCTCCTTCCTTTCTCACCAAGACTAGCCTGGGTAGAACCCTTTCTCCTGGGAGAGTTAGTTTGACTCCAAATTCCAGCCTGACCAGAGAGAACAAGCACATTCTATCCAGGCGTCATGTCCCCATGAGCAATGGGAGGGCCGCTCACCACCGGGAAGCAGTGGTGAGCCAGTGGGTCCCTGCGGCTCCTCCCTTTGGTCAGCACCTTGGCCAGGAGGACAGGGAAGACTTCCTGCAGGCCTTTGTCCAGAGCTCAGAGCAGGCCCCATACTCACCTCTTCCTTTAGAGAGCAGTCAATGAGGTATTCTTATGCCTTGGCCTCCACTTTTCTGTGAGAATTCCTGCACCTGTGGTGGAAAGAGCGCTGGGCTACTTCCTGGCTGCTGAGTCTTGGGCTGGGTGCTTCACCTTCCCCCTAGACTTTATTCTCATCTGAGAGATGGAAATAATAGTGCCCACCTCTTAGGGTGGTGAAGATTCTGATTTCATGCATGGGAAAGCTCATGGCATCATCTGGGTACTGGTAGGGGATTAGGAGATAATTGTTTCTATGCCCTGCTGGATAGCTCAGTGACTTCCGAGAAAGATACACGAGGTGGCTGACGGGATCCTGTAAAGGCCACCTCTCCCGGTCCCTGGTGATGTTTCTGGAGTGTGTATTCATGCATTTAATAACTAACCACTGAGCAACTCCCAGGGGCCATGGCACGGTATCAACATTGGGGACTGCAGGATGAATGGACATACAGCCTGCCCTTGACAAGACCCAGAGCCCCCCGTCCTACCTGCCCCTTCCCTCTCCAGGTTGATCGACATCGCCCGCAAGCTGGACAAGGCTGAGCGTGAGCCGCTGCTGCTGTGTGCTACCTACCTCAAGAAGCTGGACAGCCCTGGCTATGCTGCCGAGACCTACCTGAAGATGGGTGACCTCAAGTCCCTGGTGCAGCTGCACGTGGAGACCCAGCGCTGGGATGAGGTGAGGGGAAAGCAGGCCTCGTGGGCTGGGGCCCCACCTGAGCCCTGGGACACAGGTGGGTGGGTACAGGGGCCCTTTGGGGTTCAGATGGAGAGAAGTTGCCCTCATGATGAAAGGAACATTGGGCTGGCAGTCAGGCAACTTAACCTCGAATTCTCTGAGCCACAGAATTGTGGAGCGCCTTTCCACTTGTCCGTTCATTCAGTCATTGAGAAAATCGTTACTGACAGCCAGCTCTGTGCCAGGGTGGTGACAGGCACCGGGGATGTGAGTGTGAACACGACAGCTCCAGTGCCTGCCAATGGGCTGAGCTGCCTCTGACCAGCACCACAGGCTCAGACACGTGGCTGATGTGAAGATGCACCTGCGTGACATTTAAAACCTGCTGGGTAACATTTTGGCAGAAAGCACCATCTGTGCTTTCCAGATCCAGACTGCGAGAGTCATTTCAGGGGCCAGTTTTTTCCCTCCCTTCTCTGCCCCCACCCCACAACCACTGCTTCTCTCTCTGGTGTTGGGGGCTGTAAAGAATTAGCCAGGCCAGTGAGAAAAGTGGCCAGCCTGAGGCTGGCAGAAGCAGCTAATGCTGCCCCTTCTGTGGCCAACCCCCACCCTCCAGCTCACCGGCTCCCTGTGCCCTTCAGAGAAATCCATCCCCGAGAGGATTAGGAGCTGTGCCAAGATCCTCCCCCGACTCACCCACCCACCCGTCATGGTCCATTTTAGAGTGAAAGCAAAGCCTTCACTGAGAGGAGCCATCTGACTGTTGTCTGCTCTCTGGATGGCTCCATTTGGTGAGGTGTTGAGGTCACTCATGAGAAAAGGTGGGGCTAGGGACAGAGGCAATGGTGGCTTCTCAAGAGAAATTTATTAGATTTCTCAAGCAACATAGATTAGAGCATCTTAGAATGACTCAGACCTTGCTGTGCATCAGGCAGACTTTCTCCCCATGGCTCATGTCCAGTTCTCCTGGCCTGACAGGTGATTCTGGGGCTTAGGTGAGAAGTAGTCAGTGGGTCCATACAGCTCAAAGCCCACAGTCATCTTTGACAACTGATAAGAAGTGGTAATGATGATAATGTCAATTCTGTTTCCTTAGGTATCGCCTGCAATTAAAAGAAATCTGTTTGCAGCACTACAGGAGCCCACGCAAACCCTCAAAATAAAATGTTTCCGATTCTGTGCCGCTTCTGTGGTCCAGAAACAGACTGTGTTGTTACTGAATCCAGTCGCTTGCATATTGCGGTTAATTGTCTTTTGTTTTCGAAGAGCTGATTTGTTTTTGCGTTTCTGTGGGTAGTTTTTGGGGGAGGCACTCTCCCTCTCTGAGTTGTCAGGCTGGCAAAATATGACATCCCTAATGAATTCAGCCAAGTGCAATGTTTTCATGGGGGCTGCAGGGGCAGTTTTATTAAGACTTCATTTGCTCCTTCCCCCAGGCCTTTGCTTTGGGTGAGAAGCATCCTGAGTTTAAGGATGACATCTACGTGCCGTATGCTCAGTGGCTAGCAGAGAACGATCGCTTTGAGGAAGCCCAGAAAGGTAGGCAACACAGACTGTCACCTTCTAGAAGGGGCAGGAGAAGTCACTGCCAAGACATACATTTCAGGAAGGCTACCAAGCCCTTCCCATCTGTAGATCCCAAGATAGATGACTTCATCCTGGGGATGTGATTGTTTGGTGGTGAAAGACTATGGAGCATGAAAAGACCATTGGCTTTGGAGTCACACCCTCCTGGGCCACACTCACTTGCTACAGGCCCTTAAGAGGTGCTGCCTCCTCTCCAAGCCTCTGTGGTTACTGAGCAAAGTGCTGTGCACTGCAGTGTATCTTCCCATTTAATCCTCACAACAGCCCTATGGTATAGCTACCATCATTATGATTCCCATTTTGCAGATGAGAAAACTGAAGGGTAAAGAGGTGAAGAAATTTGCCTGAAGTTTCATAGCTAGGAAGTGGCAGGGAGGTAATGTGAGCCAGGGTGCCATGAGGACAATAAGGGAGGACTGCCACACAGTGTGAGGCATGGTCTCACCTCTACTGAGAATAGAAACTCAGCTTCTATTTCTGGCTCAGATAAATGGGTGACTTCTGCTCCTCAAGATTTCTGTTGGTAAAATGGGCTGCACACAACATACAACGGCATCTGAAGTTGGAGCCAAAGCAAGTATAGAACTTTCGCTGATGTTATTAATCGTATTTTTTAAAGTTGACTTCCCTCTCTGTGTCAGGCCCTGGCTGAGCACTTAACCTATGTAACCTTGAATCTTGCCAACAGCTGTGCAAGGATGAAGAGGCTAAATGTGCCATGCCAAGTCACAAATCTAGTCAGCAGGAGAGCCAGAATTGGACCAGTACCTCTCTGACTGGGGAACCTGATTTTTCTGTTTTGCTGCCTATTTAGCCTTCTAATTGAAGTTGGGTGTTTCATGTTCCATAGCATCTGATTTACACTTCTATATGGTAACCGTTGCCACCTCCGGACACATTGCAGAACAAATGTCTCCCTGTTGGAGCTCTCAACTGAAAGCCCTCATTGAAGGATAGCGCATTCTCTGCTGCTTCAGCATTTCCAGAGCATCCAGTTGCTGAAGTATCTGCATGTTTGGGCAAAACACATCAACCTATCCATCTGTCTGTGTCTGCCCTTCCAAGAATCCATCACCATAGTAACTTGGTACTCAGACAAGAGATTGTATATGAGAATGGAACAAAGGCCAGACCTTCTCCTTCTCTGAAGGCAGAGGATTAGGATCATTTGAATGCCCACATATGGCAAGTGTCATGGCTACAAGTGCTTCACTATCAGCCACCAACATCTCAAGGGGCTGGCCACGTAGTAGGTACTCAGAAAATATCTGTTAAACAGTGTAGGAATGATTGAGAGTTTTTTTGCTTGTTTTCACAAATGGTTGTGAGAACTGAGGTAGATCCTTCAAAGTGGTCACTGAAAAGCAGTCATTTGAAGACAAACTGAAGAGTTGGGCTTGGTTCTGGGACCTTGGGTGTGACGCTTTACCTCCATGTTGCAAAGTCCATTTCATTGCTCATAAAAAGGGGGATAATTTTCCTTCTTCATAAGTCTGTGGTGAGGATCCAGTGAGGTGATTAGCAACAAAAGCATTTTGCAAACCTCCAAGTGCAGTAAAGTGGCAGGTCCTGTTTGTATCACCTTAGGAGTCACAAAACTTTGCCCTGGAATGAGCAGGGGGCAGAACCTCACTAAAGATGAGCAAGTTTCACTCTTAGACTTTGCCCTGGAATTTGGCCCCTCCAGTTTTTCCTTTCTGCCATGCTTTTCAAAGTCGGTCGCCTTTTCCCAGCCAAAAAGGAATTTGTCTCACTGTACTTTTTCCAGGATGTAGCCTCGGTTATTTAGAGAAGCTCCATCCCAGCAACGAAGCACTGCAGATGCTCCAATGAGTGTCCTACTTCCAAAACAGCCCTGTGCGAGCCCCACAGAGCTCCATCCTGCCTCCTGAGTGACTTCCTAAATTGCATGTGCTTTTTTCCTCCCTCCACCGCTCCTCCAGCATTCCACAAGGCCGGGCGACAGAGAGAAGCGGTCCAGGTGCTGGAGCAACTCACAAACAATGCCGTGGCAGAGAGCAGGTTTAATGATGCTGCCTATTATTACTGGATGCTGTCCATGCAGTGCCTCGATATAGCTCAAGGTGCGTAAACATCAGCCAGACCACTGTTTTCCCAAGCCCCACTTCTGATAAACATCAGAAGAGCTGGGACATTTTAATTAAAGCTCTGGGCTTGTTTATCGGGTGTATTGTCCATAAGCCTGCCTTGCAGTGGCGTAATCTGGTGTGTCATCTTTTTCCAGTTTGCCCATCAGAATGGTATGAGGACCGTCCTGGGGTTACGGTTGGCAGGTCCAGCCCTGCATTGCTAATTCAGAGCATATCTCTCCCCTGCTACCTGGGAGCCCATAGCTGGACCTGGGTGAGCACTGGGTTTTAAATTTTTTTAATTAAATGAGAAGATGAACAAGAGATGACTTTACAATAACGCACTCCAGATTCTTACTCATCCCAGCCAGAAAAACAGTTTCAATATTGCTTTCTTTCACAAGACTTCCCAAGATGTACTGAAGGAGCCCTGGAAGTGGAAGAGAAAGATGTTCTTTTCCACTGGAAAAGGCCACATGCAGGGGTGGGAAAAACACTGGAATGGAGGCTGCAGGTGACTTGTAACAAGTCACAATCCTTCCTGAGCTCTGCATGCCCATCTGTCCTGTGGGAGTCCCTTGTCCTGGTCCCTTTGGTTGCTGGGAACCTCACAGAGTCATGCTTACAGTTTGAAAATTGTCAAGCCCAGGTGTAAGGTCACATTTTTGTGTTCTGGCCAGTGCCTTATGCCTCTGATAGGAGCAGCAGAGGGAAGAGGCATAAGATAAGCATGAATACAGTTGGTGTCTGCCTGCCCTTGTCCCAGCAGGCTCTTCTGACACATCTGGGGTCTTGCTGCAGCTGTCGCTCCCTGAGGGGAATAACCTGGGAGGGTGCAGTGAGAGATCTGGAAAAAATATCTTCAAACTCCCTGGCCTTATGCCCTGCCCACCTAAGACTTCACTGTCCTGGAGTGGCCCTACTCCTAAGCAGAGTACCTTTCCCCTCACTACACTTTGTCCCTCACCCTGGCACAGACACTGTGTGGTGGGAGAACTGATGCCGGCAAAAGTACTGTTGCCTGGCCCCTCCTCCTGGGGCCAGTTGGCAGCCACAGACACTGTTTGATATGTTTCCCCTCCCACCCGCTGCACACAGCAGATCCTGCCCAGAAGGACATGATGCTTGGCAAGTTCCACCACTTCCAGCGTTTGGCAGAGCTGTACCATGGCTACCATGCCATCCATCGCCACACGGTAAGGTGGCTGGGTCACCAGCGCCTGAGGGTACTGTCTGCTGCGCTAGGGGTCCCGGGCATGTCTAAAGAGCAGCAGACTGGATGGAATGTAACCCACTGGTCACAGTGAACTGCTAAGGAATCTTGGTCTCCGCTGGGGAGAAAAAGTTTGATTTTCCTTGTTTGACTATTTGTTTGCCATGTATCACGCAGTGGGCTGCTGAATTGTAATCCAGAGCTGGAATGGCCCTTGCTAGTTCCTCAGTGCAGGCTTTGATGACTCGGGGAAACTCTGCATTAACCAGCAAGGGGGGGCGGGAGTTCCATGAGGCCCTCTCCTGCAGTAGGGCGAAGACCCAGGTTAACCAAAGGCTCGAGTTCCCTCCCTGGCTGGCCCTGTCAGTGACTTGTGTGTTCTTCAGCAGTTCACTTTCCCTCTCTGTCCCTCAGTTTCCTTCTCTGTGAAACCAGAGTGTTGGCTTGGTCTCCAGAAACCCAAATAGTTCTTTTTAGTCACTCTCTGATTCCTTTGAGAAAGCCATTTTAAATCTGTCTGGTTGCAGTGAGGAACAGGTGATGGGTTGTCAACAGCCTCTTCATCCACTGTATCTCCTCAATCACCCAACAGATGTTGAGCACTTAGTACCTAGTAGGCAATGTACTGAGGGCTTCATTGTATCAAGTCATTTCCTCCTTTCAACCACACTTTGAGGGAAGGACTGTCACCCCCATTTTACAGATGATAATGAAGCCCTAGACAGAGGGGTCTCACAGGTTATTAGGTTGGTGCAAAAGTAATTGCAGTTTCAGACTGAATTTTAAATAATTATAACTAGGCTCAAACACATCTTTATTAATCAAAATAGGAACCATAATGATCAACACATTTTTGCCAATGAGAAATAAGTTTATTTCTGTAGTGTAAAAATCCATACTTTGGGATTCAATGAACTCTTGGAAAGCATTTTCTGCATCCTGCTGGTTGTGGAAGTGTTTTCCCTGCAAAAAGTTGCTGAGATGCTTGAAGAAGTGGTAGCTGGTTGGCAAGAGATCAAGTGAATATGGCGGATGAGGCAAAATTTTGTATCCCAATTCATTCAACTTTTGAAGCATTGGTTGTGTGACGTGCAGTCAGGTGGGTGAAGAAGAATTGGGCCCTTTCTGTTAACTAGTGCTGGCTGCAGGTGTTGCAGTTTTCAGTGCATCTCCTCCATTTGCTGAGCATACTTCTCAAATGTAATCGTTTCACCAGGATCAGAAAGCTGTAGTGGATCAGACCGGCAGCACCGCCAGTGACCATGGCCTTTCTTGGTGCAAGTCTGGCTTTGGGAACTGCTTTGGAGCTTTTTCTCAGTCCAGCCTTGGAGCTGGTCATCACTGGTTGTCGTATAAAGTCCACTTTTGGTCACACATCACATCTGATTGAGAAATGTTTTGTTGTTGTTGCATAGAATAAGAGAAGACAATACTTCAAAACGACTATATTTTCATTTTCAATCTGCTCATGAGACACCCACTTATCGAGCTTTTTCACCTTTCCAATTTGCTTCAAATGCCAAACAACCGTAGAATGGTTGACATTGAGTTCTTCGGCAACTTCTCCTGTAGTTGTGAGAGGATCAGCTTCAATGATTGCTCTCGGTTGTTGTCAACTTCCAATGGCCGGCCACTACGCTACACATCTTCGAGGCTCTCATCTCCTTTGCAAAACTTCTTGAACCACCACTGCACTATACGTTCATTAGCAGTCCGTGGGCCAAATGCGTTGTCGATGTTACGAGTTGTGTCTGTTGCTTTATGACCCATTTCGAACTCAATTTAGAAAATTGCTTGAATTTGTTTTTTGTCTAACATCACTTCCATAGTCTAAAATAAACAGCAAGTAATAACTCATTAGCGAAAAAACATAAAGTGAGAAATGCCCATTGAAATGATGTATAACATAAACACATTTAGGAATGTATTCTACTATCAAACAGCAAATTCCAGAGCCAATATATGAGTCTCAATAGGCTGGCACTGGAGCCTGTGTTCCTAGCCTTTCCCTCCCTCTCTCCCTTTAGAGAAAGCAGGCTAGTATGTTGGTCTGTGGGTAAACTTGAGAGTCCTCACACACAAATGACACCATGTTATTTACCTTCTCTGGCCTTCACTTCCTTCTCTATAAAATAGTGATAACAGCAGTATCTACTTCATGGGATTGTTGTGAGGATTAGATGAGTTAATATTGGAAGAGTACCCAGCATGGAGTGACCCTAGGTGGCAACTATCCTTACTGCTGCTGCAGGCAAGGCTTCACACCAGCTTTCCCTGGCCTGCACCCTGCGGCTAGGCATCTGGCATTTCTCTTTTTTCAGAGATGAGGTCTCTGTCGCCCAAGGTGGGATGCAGTGGCATGATCATAGCTCATGGCAGCCTCAAACTGCTGGACTAAAGTGATCCTCCTGCCTGAGCCTCCCAGAGCACTGGGGTATTACAGGCATGAGCCACCACGCCCAGCCTTTCCACAGTTCTTTGACCTCTCAAATGCCCTGCCTTCCACCTTGGGCACTTCTTTCCCTCTAATCTGTGCTGACCTCTCAGCACATTTTTTGCTTCTTGGGAAAGTCTGGCAAGAAGGACTCCTGACAGGCTCTGTGCAGGCCAACCGTCAGTCTAGTGTCACATCCCTTCCCACAGCAGGGTCAGTGGTCTCAAGGGACCTCATCTTCCCTTACAGTCTTTGCCTTTCCTGAAACAAGACCCCCTAGGGTCCCTCATCTCTATCAGGTGCTCACCTGGAGAGAAACTACCACAAAAGGAGCCCAGACTCAACTTGGGCTGGAAGTCAGGGCCCAGCTCAGCCTCAGTTTGCCCAAGCCACTCCGGAACCTGGCTCTCAGCTCCTTCCCTTAGACTTTTCTCCTGCTGCTCCCTGTCCTCTTCTGGGGCATGGGGCTGAGGGCTCCTGTCTCTAACAACTGAGCTCTGCTAATACACACAGGACCTACATGGGACTAGGAGCTAAGGGGCTTCAGACCAGCTGGGGCCCTGGCTCTTATCCCAGCTGAATCTTCTTAATTGGGCCATTCCTTCGTTCAACAAATGCCTACTGTGTGATAGACCCTGTGATAAGACCTGGTGACGCAGTGGTGAACAAAACATTGTCCCTGCAGTCAGTCCCAGTCTAGCAAACAGGACAATCCCTCAGGGGTAAAGTTTAGAGGCCTGTGAAGAGACTTCCTGGAGGAGGTGGCCCCTCAGCCAGAAGGCGGGAGAAAAGTAAAAATGGGGCAAGTGAAGCAGAGGAGGAGGAGGAAAGGTGTTTGTGGCAAAAGTCACAGCCTGTGCAAAGGCCTGGAGGTGAGTGGTAGTTTGTGGTTCAACATCCAGGGCCCAGGAGAGCAGCATTGATTCAGGGCAAGACTGGAAAGGGAAGTTCAGGTCCTTCCTGGATACATGGCTTCTTTCCCAGAGGAAAGGACTCCCCTCCTACTTATTGTTTCTGGGACGTTACTTAGCTTCCCTACCTAGTGCAGTAGAACCAGAGACAGACTTCATCTTGTTCTTACCCTGGAAAGGATGTGGTCTCAGGTTTTCTTGAGTTCTTGGAGCTAACAAAAGCTATAGAAATTTAAGTGTGAATTAAATAGAAAATGCTAAGCTCTGAACTGAAGAAGTGTAGAGCAAAGTGAGTCCTCAGGAGTTTAGACCAATTAGGGGTTAAGCTTTGGTGGCTCAGTGATGAGTAGGGCGTCACAAGACCCTTCTTCAGTGCTCACAAGAAAAAGGAGTGGCTAGCCTGCTTTAATCCTCACCATTTAAAGCTTTATTAGAAGTGGGTAATCTCAGTTTATGTGCAGTGTGCCAGATGCCTTCAAAATAAGGTATTCTTGACCTTTTATAGACCCTCACATAGAAAATTCCCTATTTGTCTTCTGAGCTTCTGGCAGCCTCTAGGTACGAAGACCAATCATTCCACTAATGTGCGCTAACTGCCTCCTGTTAGTGCCTATGCCAGGAGCCAGGGAAGTGGGTCAGCAGTTGAGGAACTCCGCATATGTGCTCACTTGGTGGCACATCAGTCAAGCTGCTGTTGGAAAGCACAGAAGAGGCATGTGGGTTCATGCTGGAGAGGGCTAAATGCCCTGTTGAAAGACAGGCTTATATGAATCAGTGGTTCTGTCCTAAGTTGCATAGAAGGTCTTCTGTTTTAGAGCTAATTGGAGACAACTTGAGTAGTTCAGAGAAACGGAGTCATTACCAACTCCAGAGGCAGTACAGCTTGGAAGAAAGACATTCTTGGGCTTTGGAATCAGACCTGGGTTTGAATAGGAGCTCAGCTCTGTTCTAGGTGGTGACTTGGACAAATTATCTATCTAGGTGTTGGTTTCCTCATCAGTACTGTGAGGATAAAAATGCATACCACAAGGTTATTATGTTAAAGACCAGATGAGACAGTGACTGTATGGTGCCCAGCACACAGTGGGTGCTTAATAATCAGAGCCGCTCTTGTTGATGTCACTCAGAATTATTGGTGTCTGCCTTTTGGCCTGGCCCAGCAGCAGCTCAGTTGAGGAACTCAATCCCTGTTTACTTTTCTCTCACTGTAGGAGGATCCATTCAGTGTCCATCGTCCTGAAACTCTTTTCAACATCTCCAGGTTCCTGCTGCACAGCCTGCCCAAGGACACCCCCTTGGGCATCTCTAAAGTGTATCCTTTCTCTTACCCCTCCCCCGTCCTGGTTCTTGTCTAATGGCCCCAAGAAATTCCTTCCAGAGCACTTTCCTGGCAGAACCTTCCTCTCTCAGCAGCCCTCAGGGAAGAGAGAGAACTCACCCTCTCGCTGCTGTTTGGCTGTAGAGGCTCAGCAGGGAGGCCCAGGGACCCAGGCCAAGAGAAGATAAGTTTTCAGGGCTCTCTGAGCTGAACCCAGCAATAGGTCTCTGGCCAACACACTGTCCCAATTCCTCCTAGAACCCACAGATGAAGATGTGACTGAAATGGAAGAAGCACCAGGCCTTCAGGCTTGGAACCTTGGGCACTTCCCCAGACTGGAGAGGAGGGAGTGTTTGTTTAGCCAAGGTATACATAGCACCTGCTATGTCCCCAAGCCCTGGGCCAGGCACCAGGTGACAAAGCTGCCATCAAAGAGGGAGGTCACAAGTTAGGGCCTGCTTTGGTGGATGTTTGCTGTGTCTGAGGGTGGAATGAGGCTGAGGTCAGGGCCACGGTCAGGGAAGTTTACCTGGAGGAGGTGATGTCCATCATGCAAGTTGAGGCAGCCAGGGAAGATGGCAAAGTGGATGTTCCAGGGGAGGACCCAGCATGTGGAGAGGCAAGCAAGGCATGTGGGAGGGTGTGAGGGGGCCCTGGGTGGGAGGGGCCGGAGAGGCAGCAGGACCCAAGGCCTGAGGGCGTACCTTTGGGTTTTCCTCTCCTTCTGTAGACACTGAGGGCCACAGTGGTGCCATAAGCAGAGCAGGTGCCTGAAGGTCCTGTGCAGCCACGTACTGGATCATTGGATCCAGATTTTTAAAGTCTTGGATGTCCTGAGACATAATTGTCCCTGTTCTTTTCTAAATCTCACTGTACTCTCAGCTCCTTCCCAGCCCTAGCACCACCTTCCCTCTGTAAGGAAAACGCACTCCACTGGAAAAGACGCAGAGCTCTTTGTTGTAAGAATTGGCCTTGCTAGAGGATTCCAGGCCCATTATTTATATTTCAGGGGAAACGACCCCAAATCAAGGGGTGCCTTCCTAGAGTCAGACCTCTGCTGCATGCATCTCCGTCTTTCCCCAAAGGAGCGGTCAGGGCTATGCCTGTGCGGGCTGAGCACCTGTACTTATCCTTTGCAGCAAGTTCTGTTTGAGTCAACAGCTTGATGGGACTCCTGCCCCGAGCCTTACCCTGTGCCATCCCCTGGGGACCTGGAAATGGCTCCTGACAGTCCCTAACTTTGAGGAGTCATGCCAGAGACACAGAAGGAAACTCTCCACAAAACTGCTGAAGTGGACGGGGCTGCGCTGCAGAGGGCAGGAGCAGGAATACTGGGAGGAAGGTGGGAGGAAGGGCAGGAGGGCCTGGGAGCAGCCAACATCGGAGGTGACCTGAGAGGAGAGCACAAAGGCTCATCAGCCTCTGGCTGAGGAGCTCCAAGGGGGCCCCAGAGTACAGGCGAGGCTGCCGCTCAGAAACTGCCCACCAGGCCCTTGGGGAAGGGCATGCAGGCAGAGTGGGGTACACCCAGGGGCCTCAGAGCAGGGCTGAGGGTGGCTCCCCAGGGAGTCTTGACCAGGCCTCACCTGGCAGGGCGAGAGCAGAGCACCCTTCGTGCCAGGCGTCCTAGGAGGGCCTGGCTGGCAGGTTTGGTGAGGCAGAAACAGCCATTTTGGCCTAGTCAGGGTGGTGCAAGATGAGCCATCAGCAGGCCCAGAGATGCTAAGCAAGGTTAAAGTATTAATGGACACTATGCTGTTTTTATATCTGAAAAAATTCCTGGGCCTTGCCATCCGAGAAGTACACTCACCTCTCACAAGCGCACAGAGCCTTCCCACAATCCTTCCTCTGCCCTCCCGGCACCAGCACGAGCTGTGTTCCCGCCCGGGGCTCACTTCAAGGATAGGCAGTGCCAGCTCCTAGGCCTGGTGTTGCCCCTGCTGTCCTTAACCCTGTTCACGGCAGGAAAATACTCTTCACCTTGGCCAAGCAGAGCAAGGCCCTCGGTGCCTACAGGCTGGCCCGGCATGCCTATGACAAGCTGCGTGGCCTGTACATCCCTGCCAGATTCCAAAAGTCCATTGAGCTGGGTACCCTGACCATCCGCGCCAAGCCCTTCCATGACAGTGAGGTGAGGACGCAGCACCCTTGGGCAGACGGCTTCTCCTCTCCCCTGAGGCCATCTCATGCCTTCTTGCCTGGCCTGGGTTCCGTTTGAAGAGAGACAGCTGTAGCTCCCTCTAGGCTCTGTGCCCCCTGCTCAGGCCTGGCCATGCCAGCTCCCCTGTGCTTCCCTGTCCACCCCCTGTTCTCCCCGCAGTCCCCCCGGTGCCAGCTCACAGTCCCCAACCCCAACCCCAACCCCAGCCCCAGTCCTCAGCCCGGTCTCCCTTGCTCCTTGCCCTCCCTTAGGCAAGCCCCACACCTCTGTGCCCAGGTGGCTCTGCCTTTACCCCAGGCCTGGCTCCAGAGCTGACCCTCACTCTAGAAACCTCTGCCCTTTCTGGAACCAGGCTGTGTTTCTCCAGCAAATCTACCCCACACTCCCAGCGCACATTCCTTCAACCCAGCCAATTTCCTTCTTTCACACCTCCTCCCTCAAGCTCAGAGCAAGGACTTGCATCAAACAGACCTGGGTTCACATCCTGGCTCCACCCTCTCCTAGCTCTGTCTCCATCTTTCTGCGCCTCGGGTTCCCCCTTTCCCACAGGTAGTTGTGAAGCTAAATGAGCCAGCACAGGCCACGTGCTCCGCATGGTGCCTAGAGCATGGTAAATGGCTGGCTAATGGTGGCAGCGGCCACTGTCATTCCTGCCAGGGGAACAGTGCTGTTGAGCGCTGCCTGTGCAGGTGTCTTGGGCACAGGGCCCCAAGTGACAGGGCTTGGGTGTTTCGGCAGGCCTTTTATCCTGCTTCCCCATGGCATGGAGCCCCTGGGCCCGGCGCCCCTTCCCTGCCTGCCCACCCAGGTGGCCTTTCTTCTTGCCGCCAGGCCCCAGGGGCCCGAAGCCAGAGTCCAGGGGGAGGAGGATACGTGCCTGGCCCCTCGGGAGTCCGTGGCTGTTTTGTAGGAGCTGGTGCCCTTGTGCTACCGCTGTTCCACCAACAACCCACTGCTCAACAACCTGGGCAACGTCTGCATCAACTGCCGCCAGCCCTTCATCTTCTCCGCCTCTTCCTACGGTGAGTCCCTGCATCCTGAGCATGTGGGTGGGACAGCCTGTGGACCACTACGCTCACTCCACTGCTCTCTGGCCTCAGGACGTTGGGCAACGGCCAAAGGCCTCTGAATGTCCCTGTTTAGGAAGTGAGGACACTCTGACACCCACCTGCCTGACACAAGGAGTCACTGTCGGTGTTCCCATAGATAGGACCCACTGCTGCCCAAAGCTGAAGCACCCACTCTGGGAACCTGGCACAGTGCTGTACATAACCAAATGCCCCAGGAAGAGAATCCGATGGCTCTTCATTCGGACTGGGAGGCTGAGATAGGTAGCTCCTTTGATGTTGATAGAGGATCAGAAGTCCCTTCCCAGGAGCTGAGCAGAGGCCATGCACACACGACTGCCCATGCACACACACACACACACACACACACACACACAGACGGCCCCTGCACACACACACGGCCCCTGCACACACACAGACGGCCCCTGCAAACACACACAGACTGCCCCTGCAAACACACACAGACTGCCCCTGCACACACACACACAGACTGCCCCTGCACACACACACACAGACTGCCCCTGCAAACACATACAGACTGCCCCTGCACACACACACACACACAGACTGCCCCTGCACACACAGACTGCCCCTGCAAACACACATAGACTGCCCCTGCACACACACACACAGACTGCCCCTGCAAACACACACAGACTGCCCCTGCACACACAGAGACTGCCCCTGCACACACACACACATACACACGGCCCCTGCACACACACACACTGCCCCTGCACACACAGACTGCCCCTGCACACACACACACACACACACGGCCCCTGCACACACACACACTGCCCCTGCAAACACACACTGCCCCTGCACACACACACACACACACACGGCCCCTGCACACACACACACACTGCCCCTGCACACACACACAGACTGCCCCTGCACACACACAGACTGCCCCTGCACACACACACAGACTGCCCCTGCACACACACACACACACACACGGCCCCTGCACACACACACAGACTGCCCCTGCACACACACACAGACTGCCCCTGCACACACACAGACTGCCCCTGCACACATAGACGGCCCCTGCACACACACACACACAGACTGCCCCTGCACACACACACAGACTGCTCCTGCAGACACACATACAGACTGCTCCTGCACACACACACACACATGGAGACTGCCCCTACACACACACAGACTTCCCCGGCAGACACACACAGACTGCTCCTGCACACACACACAGACTGCTCCTGTACACACACACACAGACTGCCCCTACACACATACACACACACACAGACTGCCCCTACACACACACAGACTGCCCCTACACACACACACAGATTGCTCCTGCACACACACACAGAGACTGCCCCTACACACACACACAGACTGCCCCTGCACACAGAGAGACTACCCCTGCACACACACACAGAGACTGCCCCTGCTGCCTCTTCTTGCTTTTGGTGAAGCTGCCAGTGGGTTGAGAAGGAACTCTGTGGTCACCCCACCTGCCTGGCGGCAAGTCCCTTGCAAAGCCCTCAGCCCCCTCAGCCCTTTCTCTATGCCCTCCAGACGTGCTACACCTGGTTGAGTTCTACCTGGGGGAAGGGATCACTGATGAAGAAGCCATCTCCCTCATCGACCTGGAGGTGCCAAGACCCAAGCAGGACAACAGACAGCAAGAGATTGCAAACAGCAGTATCCATGCCCTTGGCCAGAGCCTGTGTATGCGGCTGTGTGAGGGGTCTGGGGCCAGGCGGGATGCAGGAGAGCCCAGTCCCAGGGGATGGCTGAGCCTGGCTGTGTGTCCCCAGAGAGATTGGAGAGGCCCACATGGGACAGAGACAGGGACCAGAGATGGGCAGAGAGCTGGCCAGGACCTGAAGACCCAGAAGTGGCAAGTGACACCTTGGTGTTCCCGTGTGGGTCTCCCACCCTCCCTTGCCCCCTAAAAGGCACTGGCTGTGCCTCTGTCTGTGCATAACTCCTACATAGCCAACATGGGACATGATGTTGGTGTTGGCCCCCAGCTCTTCCCCTCAGGTCACTTTTGCATGCAAGTGACAGAGTCCAAAACTGTCAGACAGGCCGAACAAGCGAAGGGTGTGCAAGGAAGCCCTGAGCAGGAGAGGAAGCTCCCTAGCCCAGCGCTTAGTCTGGTCTGTCACAGGCTGGCTCTGCCTCTCTTGGCCGCACTGTCCTCTGGGTAGCTTCATTCTTTGGCAGCACCGCGGTGCCCCCATAACACAGAGATGTCAGGAGCAGTGCCAGCCCCATATCCCCTCAGCCTCATACCCCCCAGAAACAGCCAGCTTTCCTCTCAGCCGTGGCAGTGAAAGCCCCGGGGCACAGCTCAGCCTGCCCCTTTGGCCAGGAGGATGCACCAGGGCAGTTGTCCAGGCCAGGCCACACTTGCAGACTGGACATGGGAGGGGCTTCTGGCAGGGAACAGCACACGCATGGCCTGGGGCCTCGCGTCCTTGCACTGGCCGAGTCTGCAGGTCTGGGGGCTGTGAGCCTGCCTTTCCTGCGGCTCCCAGGTGCTGCCACCCCCAGGGGCCACACTAGGAGGAGGGAAGCTCAGAGAGCTGCTTGCTGAAGGAAACACGGACCCATCTGTGCTACCCAGGCTCCCTCAGGTGCCACAGATGATGCATTCTATGGTGCTGGCAGGTGGGTGCTGTGCCCACTCCAACTTGACACCAGCAGTCTTCACGTCCTGGGCCTCTCTGCAGGACCCCTGCTGGCCTCTGTCACCAGCTCCACCACTGTGGGTGAGGGGCGGTTTCCGGGGACCTCCACGTGAGTCTGACCCGCCCTGGGGTCAGTAGGGGCTCTCACCCCTGTCTGCTCCATCACAAGTGCCCACAGACCCCCAGCAGCCACGGAATGTTTCTCCAGGATCCCTGGGCCTATCCCCTCTGTGCCCATCCACAGCAGCTCACAGGGCCCTCATGTGCTTCCCACTGGCCCTGGGAGCCATGGTGTGTGTGGCCTGCAAGGGGAATGGGTGAGGGCAGCAGAGCCAGCAGAGTCCCTTCTCTCCACCTTCTTGGCCTAAGCCCCCTCTGTTCCTCCACCTGGAAAACTGTTCCGTTGGCCTGGCTGCTCTTGAGTCTTCACACAGATGTAGGGTGGAGGCTAAGGTCTGTCTCCATCTCTGCTTCTGATTCCATCCTTGACTAGACCCCTCCAGGCTCCCAGATTCTGCGGCTAGTGGAGACCAAGGACTCCATGGGAGATGAGGACCCATTCACAGCTAAGCTGAGCTTTGAGGTGAGGGTGCCTCTCTGGGTGACCTGAAGGAGGGCATCCTCTATCCCTTCTCCTGTGCACATGGGGACCCTCAGCTAGCACAGTAGCGGAGGAGGATTGGCCAGAACTTCCAGATGTGGTGGCACGAGGGAGGGGCAGGACCCTTTCCTGTGGGGCATGGGAGCCATGGCTGCCCCCAAAGGACCATGGCCAAGGGCACAGGTCTGTGGACAGGGAGGCAGCTTCAGCTCTGGTGGGAGGAGCTTGTCACTGTCGGGGTCACCCGGGTTTAGGAAGCAGGTCCTCTCTCGCCACTGCCAAAGATTCCAGGATCATAATCCACACAGATGTGTCACTGTGGCTGAGTGAGGACACTGTGCCTCCTTCCCGCCCACCCTGCAGCAAGGTGGCTCAGAATTCGTGCCAGTAGTGGTAAGCCGGCTAGTGCTGCGCTCCATGAGCCGCCGGGATGTCCTCATCAAGCGCTGGCCCCCGCCCCTGAGATGGCAATACTTCCGCTCACTACTACCTGATGCCTCCATTACCATGTGCCCCTCCTGCTTCCAGGTAGGTGGCCACCCCAGCAGCTCACGTGTGCTTCTCTTGGCCACTTTTCCCTTGCCCAAATGTCCCTCTGGGAGGTCTGGCCCCTTGGAGGAGGGGCACATCCATGGCTCCAAGTTGGGACAGAGGCTTGGCTGTCCTCTGCCCCTACTTGCATTCCATGTGCTTCACCAGACCCTGCGCTGTCCACACCCTCCCCAAATCAGGAGGACCAGCAAGTGTGATGTGCTTTTGACCTTCACTCAGAAAACAAGGAACCCCACAGCCCCCTCCCATCTTCCCTTCCAGCCCTCAAACAAAGGTGCTGCAGGTCTGTGTCCGGCCCTGACCACTGCCAAGGCCCTTCCCCTTGAGAGGCAGTGTGTCCCGGCCCCAGGCGTAGGGGTGATAAGCACTAGGGCTTCAGCCTGGGCTTACGGCTGTCTTCCCTCAGATGTTCCACTCTGAGGACTATGAGTTGCTGGTGCTTCAGCATGGCTGCTGCCCCTACTGCCGCAGGTGCAAGGACGATCCTGGCCCATGACCAGCATCCTGGGGATGGCCTGCACCCTCTGCCCGCCTTGAGGTCTGCTGGGCTGTGAAGGAGAATAAAGAGTTAAACTGTCAGAATGTGTTTCTTGCCCAGATGAAGTTTGTGTTTTTTTTGGGGGGGGCCTTGTGTAACCACAGAATTCCTATTTATGGCATTTCATGCCTTGTAAATAGCACCAGGAGATGAGGAAGAGAATGTACATATATTTTCTAAGGAAAAAAATCTGTTACTTTCAGAACGGCTCTGAGTTGTTCGTGGCAGCCTGCTGGAGTCCGCCGATCTGTCAGACCGTTAGCATGTACATTTTGCCAACAGATTGCCTCAATAATAACAAAAGGGCTCCTTATTTTCATCACCGTCTACATTTTAGCAAATCTTCTTATTGTCTGCAACTTAATTTCCATATGCAAAAGTGTACCTGTTTCTAATTTGAAAGGAACATTACATTTGTGTGCTCTTAACATTTAATCAAAATGGCAATATGGAAAGGGGTAGGGGAACAGGGATTTTTTTTTGTTTATTTATTTTGATTTAATGGGGATCCATCTTGACAAGAAAAAATACCTGGGTCCAAAGAAGATGGCAGGAGTTTTTTTAAAAAGCCTTCTGTTTGGTAGCCCAGTCAAGGCTCCTGTCCAGGCCGTGGAGCTGCCCTCTTCCATCCACCTTCCCCAGCCCCACAGAGCAGCTCCAGCCCAGTGGAGACTCTTCCATTTGGAACAGCTCCTGAAGCAGGGGGCTTCCGTTTGAGATTCCATGCTGCCAAGGTCCCTTCCCTCAGGCATCACTGGTGTCCAGTCCAACAGCTTGAGGGCGTGGAAGGAACAGCACACAGAAGCTGAGGAGAACTCACATGTATTGGGGACGTTTTTGGCACAGCCACATTCCATGCTGTCTCAAGCCTCTCAGCAGCCCTGTGAAGGAAGGGTTATGATTTCCAGTGGGGCTGGGAAGGGGGTTGCCAGGGTCCGGGGGTGCCTCCAGCCCTGGGAGGGGCGGCCCACAATTTGTCCAGCCCCGAGGCCCTGCCCCTATCACCCCCACCCCACCTGCCAGAGGTGGCAATGCAGCACTTCATGAAAAGCCCAAGAGCAGCCGGACACAGGCAGGAGAAAGGGTATGGGCTGCCATGCCATGCTGAAATGCACCCTCCCCTTGTGCTGCAGTATTGATTCCTTACAACCCACCTGTGCAGGGGGCAGGGCAGGGCAAATGTGCCCATTGCAGGGACGCAGACACTGAGGCCCCAAGGAGAGTGGCTGCAGAGGCCCCCAGTGGGAAGTATCGGAGATAGAGCCCCATCCCAGAGCCCCTGCCCCGCCCTAGACCGCCCCTCCTCCCTGCCTCCCTCCACATCTCTCTGGAGATGATGGAGGAAAAGAAAGGAAGGGAGCCAGACAGTTGTGCCAACAGAACTCCTCCATCAAGTGTCTAATTACTTACCATCATGCATGCGCTCTCCCACTAAACATTTATTAGTGTGTTAGGATTTCCATTAGCGCATGACTTGAACTGAAATCATTTGCATATGGCTGGGAAAAAGAGGCAAGGGAGAAAACAGCTCCAGCTACCCAGCAGTCAATCACAGTGACAGATCAGATGGTCCCTGGCTGGAGGCAGGGGAGGGTTCCAGCCGAGACTCTAGCATGCATCCCCCTCAGCCGAAGAACACAAAAATGAGTGTGCTCTGCTGGGTTCTGCTGCCCCGGGAAGCTCAGCTCCAGAGGCCTGAGTGGGACCCCTATTCAGTCAGATGCACTTTCCGTGCATCATCCAAGGCTGCCTATTACGCAGGTGATGACACTGAGCCTCAGTCATGTTATTTTTCATTCAGCAAATATGCATTAAGCCAAGGCATATTTGGTTGCACCTGAGTGCAACCTTTGTGCATAAGCCCTGTGTCTGGCTGCTTTTCTCTCTCAACCTGATCTGGGTCTGAACTAAGTCCAGTCTTTTCTCCAAGGCTGTTTCCCCATCTGCACAAAAGGGCCCCCTCCAGCTCTGACTCCGAGGTTCCAGCCTCAGTCTGCGTCTGTGAACAGCGCTGATGATCCTGTTGACCCCTCAAGTGCCTGTGACAAGAAAGGCACCACAGGGACCTGGCGATGCCCATTGAACTAAGAGGACACTGAGGCCAGACAGGAGCGGCTGCTGGAGGCTGCACAGTGGAGCAGTGATTCTGGCCTGTAGCCTGTAGTCCCAGCTACTCGGGAGGCTGAGGTGGAAGGATCAATTGAGCCAAGGACAGGAATTCAAGGCTGCAGTAAGCTGTCATTGCACCACTGCACTCCAGCCTGGGCAACAGAGCAACATTCATCTCTAAACATTTAAAAATTGTTTTAAGAAGACAAATGAGATAATCGTTGATGGTAATGACTGTGTAAAAACTGAACATGGCTGGGTGTGGTCACTCACACCTGTAATCTCAGCACTTCGGGAGGCCAAGGCAGGAGGATCGCTTGAGCCGGGAGTTAGAGACCAGCTCAGACAATATAGGGAGACCCCATCTGGCTGGGACTGGTCCCGATCTCTCATCTCCAAGTGCTCAACATTGTGCCCATGTTCTTGGAATGCGGAAGTAAGGGAGAGGTGGACTGGGCAGCCTCAGGTGGACCTGACTGTAGACGCACCTCAGGCAGCTGGAGGTCCCCAGGCCTTGGTTTCCCCTCTTTTCCCAGCAAGGCTGTGAGGCCAGGAGACCCTGGTGGCTATCGCACAGGTGGGCAGAGGCCCCTCCTCCAAGGTTGCTCTGTCTCTTCTCTGGCTCGGAGTCTGTGTGCCCACAGCAGAGGCCACCACTGGGCAGGGTGCTTACCCTGGCCCTCCCTGATTCTCCCCCTACAGATCTAGAACACTGGCCTAGTATAGAACACTGGACCTCATCATGGCCCTCCCTGCTTGCCACCTGCAGCAGCTGCCCATGCCATTCAGCCAACACCCAGACCCCTAGGCCTGCCCTCTGTCCCCACCATGCCACCCTGGGGGGCCCAGCACCTCCACGCCCAGCTGGCCCTCCCTGTCTGCCCTGCTTGGGAGACTCTTTTGAGGCTCTTTTGACCCTCCTGGTCCACCTTTTGCTCCTCTGGGCTCCCATAGTACTGGGACTTGGAGAAAACTCTCATCTCTCACGCTTAGTTTCCCATCAGTGCCCCCTGAGACTGGGAGCCCCTTGAAAGCAGGAACTGTTTGGGATCTGCCTCAGCATCCCTAGAGCCTGGTGCATATAAGGAGTTTGGCAAATGCTAGAGTAGAAAAAAGAAAGAGGAAGGAGGGAATGAGAGCTGGTCTTTCCCCCTCCCTTATTCCCCCTTGATGCTCTCAGTGCCGTTGAAGGCCTCACGTAGCCTTGGTGATGCAGCCAGGTGGGGCTGAGCCATGTAGGGAACCAGGAGAAAGAAAGCCAAGGAAGAGGAGGAGGAGGAGGTGGAGGAGGAGGAAGAGGAGGAGGAGGAGGAGGAGGTGGAGGAGGAGGAGGAGGAGGAGGACCTAGCGGCTCTTCTCACAGCAGCTCCTCTCTTGCAGAGGCTGAAGAGCGAGTTGTGCCTTGCAAGCTAAGCCCCTAATCCTCCGAGGCAGAGGCAAAGCTGGGCTCCTGAGGGCTGGGACTCGGGTGCCCCAAGATGGCTGCATCCAGACATCTTGGCTCAGGAAGCCCTACACACACCAGCTTGGCCAACACCCACACCATGGGTTTCTCTGGACTGCCCGACACAAAGTGTGGGTGCTGGCCAGGCCTGTGTTCAAATCCCAGCTCTGCAGAGGAACTTTGACCCTGCGTGCCCCAGATTCCTCAGTGGTCAGTGGGGAGTTAGACCCTCCTCACAGGGAGCAGAGGAGTTGTTCATTCATTCAACAAATGTTTACTGAACACCTCCTGTTGGTTGTGAGCTCAGAAGCAACGATGAACAGGCCAGGCTGGTCCTGCATTCTAGAAAGAGATGGGAAGCCAGTCAATAAGAAGACAAATGAGGCCAGGTGTGGTGGCATGCCTGTAGACCCAGTTACTCGGAAGGCTGAGGAGGATCACTTGAGCCTAGGACAGGAATTCAAGGCTGCAATAAGCTATGATTGCACCACTGCACTCCAGCCTGGGCAACAGAGCAAGACTCATCTCTAAAAAACATTTAAAAATTGCTTTAAGAAGATGAATGAGATAGTTGCTGATGGTGATGACTGTTTAAAAACTGAACATGGCTGGGTGTGGTCACTCACACCTGTAATCTCAGCACTTTGGGAGGCTGAGATTACAGCCTCCCAAGTGGCTCCCAAGGCAGGAGGATCACTTGAGCCTGGGAATTAGAGACCAGCTTGGACAATATAGGGAGATCCCATCTCTACAAAAATGAAAATAAATTAGCCAGGCATGGTGGCACACACCAATGGTCCCAGCTACTCAGGGGTTGAGATGGTGGATCGCTGGAGCCCAGGAGGTTGAGGCTGCAGTGAGCCATGATCGTGCCACTGCACTCCAACCTGAGTGACAGAGCGATACCCTGTCTCAAAAAACAATAGGCCAAGTGTGGTGGCTCATGCCTGTAACCCCAGCACTTTGGGAGGCCGAGGCAGATGGATCACTTGAGATCAGGAGTTAGAGACCAGCCTGCCTAACCTGGCAAAATCCCGTCTACTAAAAATATAAAAATTAGCCAGGTGAGGCACCACGTACCCGTAGTCCTGGCTACTTGGGAGGTTAAGGCAGGAGAATTGCTTGAATCCAGGAGGAGGAGGTTGCAGTGAACCAAGATCGCACCATTGCACTCCAGCTTGGGTGACAGAGCAAGACCCTGTCTCAAAACAACGACTAAACCTGGTGGGGGTGCCTGGTGTGTAGGATGGTCAGGGGTGGTCGCCCCAAGGACATGAGTGTGAGCAGAGACCTGAAGGAGACTTAGGAAGAGATTAATACTGTCATCAGGCCGGGCGCGGTGGCTCAAGCCTGTAGTCCCAGCACTTTGGGAGGCCGAGACTGGCGGATCACGAGGTCAGGAGATCGAGACCATCCTGGCTAACACAGTGAAACCCCGTCTCTACTAAAAAATACAAAAAAAAACTAGCCGGGCGAGGTGGCGGGCGCCTGTAGTCCCAGCTACTCGGGAGGCTGAGGCAGGAGAATGGAGTAAACCCGGGAGGCAGAGCTTGCAGTGAGCTGAGATCCGGCCACTGCACTCCAGCCTGGGTGACGGAGCGAGACTCCGTCTCAAAAACAAAAAAATACTGTCATCAACAAACATATTGATCACTTACAAGCACTCCCAATAATCCTATTAGGTAGGCACTATTATCATTCCCATTTTACAGAGTGGAGAACCGAAGCACACTCTCGGGAGGGCGGAGGAGCTGGCTGCACCCAGGCTGTGTAGCCTTAGTCCAGATGTAAGGGTGGATGGAAAAGAGCCTTGCCCAATGAGGGAGAACAGTGAAACCAAGGCTGTAGGGTCTAAAGATTCACGAACCAGGCTCTCATGGGGAAAGCAGGTGAGGTTTACTGTATAGGTGGATGTGCACGCGCCCCACACTGAGGTTTCCTTGTCCCAGCAAACTGAGGCCCAGAGTGGGGAAGGAAGCAGTACTACCGTGGTGACTCAAAGACCAGCTAGAATCCAGCCTCCTCTCCTAGAGGCTTCCGCTGCCCCGCCCCAGGCCTGTGTGACTCAGTCTAGGGCCTTTCCATTACCCCAGCTAAACCTTTCTTTAGTCATTTATACCATGGTGTGAACGGCTGGCTGGTCCTTCCTGAGAGCTGTCTTTGATGAGGGGAGGGAGGCATAGCCCAGTTTGGGAAGTTGATACCCATGGAGCCCAGTTGACTATGTAGGTTATAACGCAGGCTGCCACTGATTTGTAACGGGACCTGATCTACTCTGCAGAGCTAGTCCTCAGTCTTTTCATCTGCAAAATGGATGTAGCAGAGATGGTCAGAGTAGGTGACTTCGAATGACCCTTCCAGCTCACTATGAGTCTGTTGTCCTGAACAAAGAGCATTTTTTGTTTAAAAAATATTTCTTGGGCCGGACACGGTGATTCATGCCTATAATCCTGGCACTTTCGGAGGCCGAGGAGAGTGGATCACTTGAGCCAGGAGTTCAAGACTAGCCTGGGCAATATAGCAAGACTCCACCCCTACAAAAAATACAAAAATTAGTGGTGTGCACTTGTGGTCCCAGCTACTCAGGAAGCTGAGGTGAGAGAATCGCTTGAGCCCAGGAGGCAGAGGCTGCAGTGAGCTATGATTGTGATACTGCACTCCAGCCTGGGTGACAGAGACCTTGTCTCAAAAAAATTTTTTCTTTGTCAAGCTTTACAGAATAAAGAGCACTGTCACCTCAGTGATGGCTGTTAGTTCCCCATTACCAGGGTTCCATGAGGTTGCAATTGTGAAACCCACAAAGGAGGAACCTGAGACAGAGAGGGGAAGTACTGAGATCTTCTAGGGGGACTTCATTCATTCATTCCCCCACTCATTCATTCAACAAATATTCAGGAGCACCTTCGAGGTGCCAGGCCCTGGAGACACATCAATGAACAAAACAGACATGATCCCACCTCTTTCCACCACAGGCCAAGCACCATGCTGGGTTCTGGGAACCCTGTTGTGAGCAAGATAGACCTAGGCCCGCCCGTGTGGACTCCCATTACAGGCAGGGAGACGAGCACGAAACACAAATAAAAAGCTTCCGTGCTGCCAGAAGCACTAGGCAACAAGCAAGGTGCTGAGGTACTGCTAAGCTGTGTGGGGTGGGGGCTCAGCCCGGCCAGGGAGGGGCTGGGTATGGGTCAGCCTTGACCCAATGCATCCAGGACACCCTCCTTCTGGCCATGAGGGTCCACGTCAGAATCAAACCCCCCACCTTAACCTCATTAGCATTGGGCATAATCACCAGGCCAAGCGCCTTAAACTACGAGAGGCCCCATCCCACCCGCCCTGCCTTAGTCCTGCCACGTGTGCCAAACCCTGTTACACCCAACACCACCCAGGCCAGGCAGGGGGCTGGAGCCCAAGTGGGCTACAGGGAAAGGGGCACTCGTCTGAGCAGACAGATCTGGGAATCCTGGGTGGGAGAGACTGGGTATGACAGAGATTAAGGGATGTTTCCCTGGCCTCAGGGCTCTGCACTCGCCGGGGTCCTTCTGCCTGGATGTCCTTCTCCTGAAGCTTCCTCCTGTTGTTCTATTCTCGGCTTAAGCTCCAGCTTCTCAGAGAAGCCTCCTGTGTTGGGAGTGGCTGCGAATGAACTGTCCCTACTGTTTTTCGCTCCACTATTCGTTTGTGGTCCCTGTGCCCCCTCACCCCGCAGAAACATTGGCTTCTTGTGGACAGGAGCTTGCTCTTTCATGTCCCCTGTGTGTCCCCCAGGACAAAGCACCTTGTCTGGGCCACAGTAGGTGCTCAATACACATGTTGGCTGGATGGTGGTCCCTGAGCGGCCACACTTCGGGCACTGTCAGCACCTGCACAGGCCACCCTGGACACCCCGCTTCATTCTTAGGAGGTGTCATCGTGTTCCTTGGACAGCGGGGAGAGGGGGACCTGCCAGTGTTGGCCTCCATTTGCCCCCAGCCATCTGCCCCCAAGGCTCTTGACTACTTTCTTTCTCATGGTACATCCTGCTGTTCTGGAATCGGCCCTCATGGGGCCACCTGGCACATGGCATTTGAGGCCCTCGTGACTGACCAGACCCCCCCCAACAGTGCCCTGTCTGCTGCCTCCAGGGCTGGCCTCCCTTTCGGACTGGAGTCCCCTGAGGGGCTCTGTCCCTCCCCTGCTCTGGTAGCCCCCTCCATCCTCCCTCCCTCCACTCCATCTTTGGGGCATCCGAGTCACCTTTCTACCCCAGTGATCTGCCCAAGCCACTGCCCACTTCCCTCTGGATAAAGCCAGGCTCCCCGGCGTTCAAGACCCATCACAACTGCCCCCAGCTCAGGTCTTCCCCACCCAGCCACCTGGCAAACTGCTCCTTCTCTCAAAGGCCCAAACGTGGCCTCCTGGACTGCATCCCCCAGGCAGTCAGGCCCCGTCTCCACCTCACAGACACCTTGGGCGGAATCTGCTTCATCCCATATCTGAGTCCTCCTCAGCCCCTAAGCTCCTCTGGGCAGGGCTGTTTCTTTCCATCTTTGTATTCCCAGGGGCCCGCAAATAAATGTTTAATGAACGAACAAGAGAGTGAATTCCAATTCCATGCAACAATGATTGGGCTCCTGGGCCCCAGGCCATGTGTCTGGCACTGGAAATAGAAGCTGCAGGATGCAGCCCCTGCCCTCATGGAGCTCCTCCTGTCAGAGGAGTGTGGGGACTGGACGAGCCCAGAGGTAACTTGCGGAGGAACGAACAGGTAAGGGGCTGTGTGACGAGATGAGAGACTGGGAGAATAAACTAGAAAGTCTCTAGCTGTCCAGAAGCTCACTGTCCAGTCCAGACGAAGATCTGAAGTCAGCTCGTACTAAGCCAAGGGAAATGGCACAGACACCCACGGTCCCTATTTCAGACCAAGGCCACCAGACTGAGCTGGGACCTTGGGACAGACAAGCCATGTAGAAGTTAGGGGCCTTCTCCCTTTCCCAGGGTCCTGAGTACCTCCCCTCCCTGACCTCAGGCTTCCTCCTGGTGTCACCTTGGCCCCTCTTGGAAGCCAATTAGGCCCTCAGTTTCTGCAGCGGGATTAATATGATTATGAACACCCCCAATCTCCCAGATGCTGATTCAGCCAGGAGCTTAGGAGGGGGAGGTCACTTTATAAGGGTCTGGGGGGGTGAGAGCCCAGAGTCATCCAGCCGGAGCCCTGAGTGGCTGAGCCCAGGCCTTCGCAGCATTCTTGGGTGGGAGCAGACGCAGGGCAGCCACAAGGGCCACAGCCATGAATGGCACGGAAGGCCCTAACTTCTACGTGCCCTTCTCCAACGCGACGGGCGTGGTGCGCAGCCCCTTCGAGTACCCGCAGTACTACCTGGCCGAGCCATGGCAGTTCTCCATGCTGGCCGCCTACATGTTCCTGCTGATCGTGCTGGGCTTCCCCATCAACTTCCTCACACTCTATGTCACCGTCCAGCACAAGAAGCTGCGCACGCCTCTCAACTACATCCTGCTCAACCTAGCCGTGGCCGACCTCTTCATGGTCTTCGGTGGCTTCACCACCACTCTCTACACCTCTCTGCATGGATACTTCGTCTTCGGGCCCACAGGATGCAATGCGGAGGGCTTCTTTGCCACCCTGGGCGGTATGAGCCGGGTGCGGGTGGGGCATGCAGGAGCCCGGGAGCATGGAGGGGTCTGGGACAGTCCCGGGCTTGGCGGTAGTGGCTGAGAGGCCTTCTCCCTTCTCCTCTCCTGTCAGCGTTACCCAAGGCCCTCATATATTCAGTCAACAAACACCATACACAGTGATAGCCGGGCTGCTGTTTGTGCAGGGCTGACACTGAACGCTACCTTGATCTTACCTGGAGCAACATGCGCTTATCTAATTTCACAGCAAGAAAACTGAGCTGAGGCTCAAAGAAGTCAAGTGCCCTGCTGGGGGTCACAATGGGATGGGGGCAGAGTTGAGTTTGAAGCCCGCATCCATCTTGGGCCGTGTTCGCAACACCAAGCCTCTGTTTCCCTCGGAAAACAGGTCAGACCCGGGCTGGGCACTGAGGAGAGAGCTGGGCAAGCCAGACCCCTCCTCTCTGGGGGCCCAAGCCCAGGGTAGGAAGTGGATTCTCCATTCTCCAGTCATTGAGTCTTCCCTGTGCTGGGTAATGGGCTTGGTCCCCTTTGGCATCCTCTGCCTCCCCTACCAGCCCCCCGTCCCTGGGTGCCCCTCTAGCCTCCGTGCCGTGCTCCAAGGCTCCTGGTGTTGAGAACTGCATGCAGCCCCTCTGAAGCAGCTGCTTTTTGCTTTAGAATAATGTCTTGCATTTAACAGGAAAACAGATGGGGGTGCTGCAGGGATAACAGATCCCACTTAACAGAGGGGAAAACTGAGGCAGGGAGAAGGGAATAGACTTATTTAGGGATGTGGCCAGGCAGCAACAACAGCCTAGGTCTCCTGGCTGTGATCCAGGAATATCTGCTGAGATGGAGGAGATGTTAGCAGCAGCCACTGCAAAGCTGGGTGACGAGGAGAGCTTACCACCAGTCACAAGCGTCACCCTGCCAGCCTTGCCCTCTCTCCCCCATGTCCAGGTTGCCGCCTCGGTCCCATTCTCAGGGAATCTCTGGCATTGTTGGGTATTTGTTACATTCAATAATCACAGATCACCCAGTTCTGGCCAGAAGGTGGTGTGCCACATACGGATGGTTGTTCTCTGCAGGGTCAGTCCCAGTTTACAATTATTGTCCCTTTCACTGTTAGAAATGTCCCAGTTTGGCTGATTAACTATATGGCCACTCTCCCTGTGGAACTTCATGGGGTGGTGAGCAGGGCAGATGTCTCAATTTCATCATTTCCTTCTTCTTCCTCTGGGCAAAGCATTGCCCATTGCTTCATGGCTCCTAGGAGAGGGCCACACTTGCCCGTGTTGTTTCATCTCCCGAGAAGAGAGAGGGAGGAAGGACTGCCAATTCTGGGTTTCCGCCACCTCTGCATTCCTGCCCAACAAAGAACTCTGCCCCACATTAGGATGCATTCTTCTGTTAAAAACAAACAAAAAAACCCACCCGGGTTCTCAGTCCAATCGTGACCCCCTGATCTGAATCGTGTCCCTCATGGACCCAGAGCACTAAGCAAACAACTTCCCCCATTCCCTGGAGCTTCTTTGCCCAGCCCTCCTCAGCACGTGGTCCCTCCGTCCCTTCCCCTCCTCCCAGTGCCAAGCTCTCTCCTTCCCCAAGGCCTCCTCAAGTCCCTCTCCCACTCCTGGTTGCCTTCCTAGCTACCCTCTCCCTATCTAGGGGGAGTGCACTCTCCTTAGACAGGCAGTGGGGTCTGCTGACAGCCTGCTGACTGCCTTGCAGGTGAAATCGCCCTGTGGTCCTTGGTGGTCCTGGCCATCGAACGGTACGTGGTGGTGTGTAAGCCCATGAGCAACTTCCGCTTCGGGGAGAACCATGCCATCATGGGCGTTGCCTTCACCTGGGTCATGGCGCTGGCCTGTGCCGCACCCCCCCTCTTCGGCTGGTCCAGGTAATGGCATTGAGCAGAAGGGAAGAGGCTCCAGGGGCTCTTTGTAGGGTCCTCCAGTCAGGACTCAAACCCAGTAGTGTCTGGTTCCAGGCACTGGCCTTGTATGTCTCCTGGCCCAAATGCCCACCCAGGGTAGGGGTGTAGGGCAGAAGAAATAGACTCTAATGTTGCTAAAAGCGCTGGTCCCATCTCCTGAGCTCTATGTAAAAGAGAATCCAAGACATCCCAACCCTTCACCTTGGCTGTGCCCCTAATCCTCAACTAAGCCAGGCGCAAATTCCAATCCTCTTTGGTCTAGTACCCTGGGGGCAGCCCCCTCTAACCTTGGGCCTCAGCAGCAGGGGAGGCCACACCTTCCTAGTGCTGGTGGCCATATTGTGGCCCCTGGGAACTGGGTCCCATTCAGCCTCTAGGCGATTGTCTCCAAATGGGGCTGAGATGAGACACAGTGGGGACAGTGGTTTGGACAATAGGACCGGTGACTCTGGTCCCCTGAGGCCTCATGTCCCTCTGTCTCCAGAAAATTCCCACTCTCACTTCCTTTTCCTCCTCAGTCTTGCTAGGGTCCATTTCTTACCCCTTGCTGAATTTGAGTCCACCCCCTGGACTTTTTCCCCATCTTCTCCAATCTGGTTCCATCCTCCGGAAGCACAGCCTCTGGACGCTCTGGGTTTCCTGAGGCCAGTCAACTGTCACCAGTATCAGGAACCATTGCCACATCCTAACAACGTGCCCTGGAAACCTCTTGTTTCCAGAAGCTGCACAAAGATCCCTTAGATACCCTGTGTGTCCGTCTTTGACCTGGAAAATATTCTTGCCCTGGGGCTAGGAAGACCTCAGTTCATACAAACTGCCTCAAATACAGAGCCTCCCCTCCTCCTCACCAACCTCTGCCTGGCATAACCCTAGGCTCAGAGGGCAGTGGATGCTGGGGCTGGGCATGCCGGGAGAGGCTGGGTGGTATCATCTGGTACCGCAGCCACCAGTGAAGCGACACTGATTCCACAAGGTGCGTCTGCATCCCCATCTGATCCATATTCCATCCCGTCACCCAGCCATGCAGACGCTTATGATCCCCTTTTCCAGGAAGGGAATGTGAAGCCCCAGAAAGGGCCAGCGCTCGGCAGGCGCCTTGGCCAAGTCCCTCACAGGCGGGTTCTCCCTACCTGCCCGTCCTCAGATACATCCCCGAGGGCTTGCAGTGCTCGTGCGGAATCGACTACTACACGCTCAAGCCAGAGGTCAACAACGAGTCCTTTGTTATCTACATGTTCGTGGTCCACTTCACCATCCCCATGATTGTCATCTTCTTCTGCTACGGGCAGCTCGTCTTCACCGTCAAGGAGGTACGGGCTGGGGAGTGGGCAGCCTCACGGCTCTGACAGTCCAGCCCCCAGCATGTATCTGCGGCTCCTGCTCCCCGGAGGAGCCATGGTCTGGACCCGGGCCCCTTGTCTTGCAGGCCGCTGCCCAGCAGCAGGAGTCAGCCACCACACAGAAGGCAGAGAAGGAGGTCACTCGCATGGTCATCATCATGGTCATCGCTTTCCTGATCTGCTGGGTGCCCTATGCCAGCGTGGCATTCTACATCTTCACCCACCAGGGCTCCAACTTCGGTCCCATCTTCATGACCATCCCAGCGTTCTTTGCCAAGAGCGCCTCCATCTACAACCCTGTCATCTATATCATGATGAACAAGCAGGTGCCTACTGCGGGTAGGAGGGCCCCAGTGTCCCAGACCACAGGCACTGCCTGCCAAGGACAAACTGCGTCCCAGGGCAGGGGAGGGGGCTCCATCAGGGCTACTGGCAGCAGTCTTGGGTCAGCAGTCTCAATGGGGAGTGTGTGAGAAACGCAGATTCCTGGCCCCACCCAGATCTGCTGAATCTCAGGGAGGGCCTAGGAACCTACATTTCCAACAAGCTCTCCACAGGTGGCTCAGATGCTCACTGAGGTGGGAGAAGCTCTAGTCCAGATAGTTCTGGAAGCCCAATGTCAAAGTCAGAAGGTCCCAAGAGGGGAATGGATGGGCCAGTCTCCATAAAGCTGACTAAGGAGCTAAAAAGTCTTATTCTGAGGGGTAAAGGGGTAAAGGTTCCTCTCCAAGGAACTCAGAAGTTGGGGTAAACAGTCTCTGAAGTCAGCTCTGCCATTTTCTAACTGTGTGACCCCAGGCAAGTCAATTCCCCTCTCTGTGCTTTGGTTTCCTCATCCATAGAAAGGGCAAAACACCCAACTCTCAGATTACAGGAGATAATTTACAGAACACCCTTGGCACACAGAGGGCACCATGAAATGTCGTGGGCGACACAGCCCCCTCGTGCTGGGTCCCTGGCATCTCTAGGGGTGAGGAGCGTCTGCTTAGCAAGTTTCCTCCAGGAAGCCAGATTTGAGTGGACGGGGCGCTGGAACTGTGAGGGGCAGAAGCAGGGAAAGGGTTGGGGCAAACCTCACTAACGTGCCAGTTCCAAGCACACTGTGGGCAGCCCTGGCCCTGACTCAAGCCTCTTGCCTTCCAGTTCCGGAACTGCATGCTCACCACCATCTGCTGCGGCAAGAACCCGCTGGGTGACGATGAGGCCTCTGCCACCGTGTCCAAGACGGAGACTAGCCAGGTGGCCCCGGCCTAAGACCTGCCTAGGACGCTGTGGCTGACTGTAGGCGTCTCCCGTCCCCCACACCCCCCCCCCAGCCACAGCCATCCCACCAGGAGCAGCGCCTGTGCAGAATGAACGAAGTCACATAGGCTCCTTCATTTTTTTTTTTTTAAGAAATAATTAATGAGAGAAAAATGAGGCTCCTCACTCACCCGGGATAGCCTGAGAAGGGACATCCACCAACACCTACTGATCTGGAGTCCCAGGTTCCCCAAGGCCAGCGGGATCTGTGCCCCTCCTCCTCCCAACTCATCTTTCAGGAACACGAGGATTCTTGCTTTCTGGAAAAGTGTCCCAGCTTAGGGATAAGTGTCTAGCACAGAATGGGGCACACAGTAGGTGCTTAATAAATGCTGGATGGATGCAGGAAGGGAGGAATGAAAGCGAAGGGAGAATATATCTATCCTCTCAGACCCTCTTAGCAGCAGCAACTCATACTTGGCTAATGATAAGGAGCAGTTGTTTTTCCCTCCCTGGCCTCACTTTCTTCCCCTATAAAATGGAAATCCCAGATTCCTGGTCCTGCCGACACGCAGCTACTGAGAGGACCAAAAGAGGTGTGTGTGTGTGTGTGTGTGTGTGTGTGTGTGTGTGTGTCTATGTGTATGTTTCAGCACCTTGTAAATAGCAAGAGCTGTACAGATTCTAGTTCATGTTGTGAATAACATCAATTAATGTAACTAGTTAATTATTATGATTATCACCTCCTGATTGTGAACATTCTGAGACTGGGCATTCGGATGATGGGGTTTCACCCAGCCTTGGGGCAGGTTTTTAAAAATTAGCTAGGCGTCAAAGCCAGACCAGGGCTGGGGCTGGGCTGCAGACAAGGACAGTCACAGGAATGCAGAATGCAGTCATCACACCTGAAAAAACAACATTGGGGGAGTGGGGCGATGAAGGCCAAGTTCTCAGTGAGGGTGAGATTGGGCCTGGGGTATCACCCCTACTGTGAGGCCCCAGACCCCGTGCCTCCCCTTCCCAGTGTGGCTTATGGAGAGACACGCCTTTCTCTCAGCCTCTGGAAGTTACCTGCTCTTTTGCCCTAGCACCTGGGCCCCAGCATCTAGAGCATGGAGCCTCTAGAAGATATGCTCACCAGCCCACATTTAATGAACAGCTGAGTCCCTGATGTCATCCTTATCTCAAAGAGCTTAGAAACAAACAGTGGGAAATTCCACTGGGCCCACCTTCCCTGGGGATGTTCATGGGCCCCCGTTTCCAGTTTCCCTTGCCAGACAAGCCCATCTTCAGCAGCTGCTAGTCGATTCTCCATTCTGGACAGTCTGCTCCAGAAAGCTGGCCACATCTCTGAGGTGTCAGAATTGAGCTGCCTCAGTAACTGCTCCCGCCTCTCCATATAGGCAAAGCCAGAAGCTCTAGCTTTACCCAGCTCTGCCTGGAGACTAAGGCAAATTGGGCCATTGAAAGCTCAGCTCCTATGTTGATATTAATGGTGGTGGGTTTTGTTGCTTTCAAACTCTTTATCCACAGGATAGATTGAAAACTGCCAGCTTCCACCTGATCCCTGACCCTGGGATGGCTGGATTGAGCAATGGGCAGAGCCAAGCAGCATAGAGTCCCCTGGGGCTAGAGGTGGAGGAAGCAGCCCTGGGAATGGGAAAAACCCCAACTTTGGGGTCATAGAGTCACAGGTGACCCATAAAACTGCAAACGAGTTTTGTCACCTCTCTGAGCTTCCTTATCTGCAAAAGAGAATCTTAAAACTGACCTTGGCTGGGCACAGTGGCTCACACCTGTAATCCCAGCACCTTGGGAGGCCAAGGCAGGCAGATCAGGAGGTCAGGGGTTTGAGACCAGCCTGACCAACATGGTGAAGCCCCATCTCTACTAAAAATACAAAAATTGCTGGGCATGGTGGCAGGCGCCTGTAATCCCAGCTACTCAGGGGGCTGAGGCAGGAGAATCGCTTGAACCCGGGAGGGAGAGGTTGCAGTGAACCGAGATCACGCCACTGCACTCCAGCCTGGGCAACAGAGGGAGAGTCCATCTCCAAACGAAACAAAACAAAACGAAACAAACAAACAACAACAACAAAAAACAAACACCTGATCCTAAGGGGATTAGATGAGATTGTGGACTTTAAGTGGCCAGCCTACTGCCTAGCACGCAGCAGATGAGAGACTTTGGCGATACTGGGCCTCAGTTCAGAGCTGGCCTTACTAGAGACCCTGTCCCAAAGGGGAACAGGTTGGAGCTGTAGCTCCCGAGAGTCACCCCCTCCTCCAAGGTGAGGAAGGAGGGCAGGAGCATGAGATAGCAGATGCTCGGTGCCTTGGTGGGGCTGGGGCACATTGCGCTGGGATCTCTATCATTGGCCCTCTTTACTCTGACTCACTAGGTAATATCAGTCAGGATACTTTTGGTTGCAAGTGATAGGAAATCCAGCTCATTTAGGCTGAAGCAAAAGGCACACATTGCTGGCTCCACATGACCAAAAAGCCCGGGGCTTCAGGTACAGCATATCACCATGCCTGAGATGGTGATTAATTCTGTGATTGGCCAGGCCTAGGTCACCTGATCATATGTGGCTCATTTATGCCTGAGGTTGCAATTTTTTGGATTTTTGCAATCAGACCTTGGCAATGACCTTGAACAGTAAGATATAAATAACTCACACATGCTTAGCGTTCCAGTAATGGAACGCTAGGCATACACAGGTCTAACTGCATCACCATGACTGGAATGGGGATTCATCCTCTGACTGGCCAGACCTAGGTCACATGCTCACCCTGCAGCCCAAGCAGGCTGAATGGGGAGAGGTAGGTTTCACAAAGGAAAGCCCAGGTGCTGTTACCTGAAGTAGGAGGGCAGGAGGCAGGGTGAGCAGAGCCTGCATCAACCCAGAGGGAATGGACTCTAAGTTGGTATTTTCTGGGCACATGGCTGGACCAGGCCTTCCTGTCTCCTCATCTCAAGGACATGAGGGAGAAGATTCCTATGGGTGGTCCCAAAGGTTTTGGCACCCTTTGTTTTGGATGCTGTGTTGGGCCAGGGTGGCAGTGGGTGGGACAGTGGCATCTTAGCTGTCCTGACTTGCAGGGAGCCCATCCCAGCTCCCCACCCCAACCCCCAACCCAGTCCACTTTTTCTGAGAAATGGTACATTTGCCCCAGCCTCATGTCCAGAGGAAAATTTTACTCTAACACCAGAACATTCTCTGGTTTGTCCTGATAGACAGGAAAGCCTCCACCTCCTTAATTTACAAATGACTTGACAGTTGCTTAGTGGCACTTGCGTACATAAAGAGAAGGAGCTGCTGCCCTAAGCTGCAGTAAGTTTGTCCACACTTCATCTCCAGGCGGCCAGCAGGAGGTACAACCTAAGAGGTACAGCTTCTTAGGTACAATGAGACTATCTCTATCATTGTAATGATACCTAAGAGGTACAGCCTCTTAGGTACAATGGCAGCTCCATTCAATCAAACCTGAGCAAGCTGACCCCATGCCAGAATGCACTGGGGACTCAGATGGCCACAGAGCTCTCTCACGCCAAGGGAGACATGCCCCCCTGAAAGCCTGAGGTGCCCCCTAAGGAGACAGTGGGTGCCCCTCTCAACTATGTAGCTTCAGGGCAAGTCCTCTTTTCTTTTCTTTCTTTTCTTTCTTTTCCTTCTTTTCTTTCTTTCTTTCTTTCTTTCTTCCTTTCTTTCTTCCTTCCTTTCTTTCTTTTTCTTTCCTTCTTCTTTCCTTCCTTCCTTCTTCCTTCCTCCTTCCTCTTTCTTTTTTCTTTCTTTCTCTTTCTTTCTCTCTTTCTCTTTCTTTCTTTCTTTTTTTTTTTTTTCTTTTTTGAGATGGGGTCTCGCTTTGTCACCCAGACTAGAGTACAGTGGTGCCATCATAGCTCACTGTAGCCTTGACCTCCCAGTCTCAAGCAATCCTCCTGTCTCAGCCTCTCAAGTAACTGGGACCACAGGCACACAACACCACACCCGACTTATTTTTTATTTTTTGTAGAGATGGAGTCTCCCTATGTTGCCCTGGCTGGCCTTGAACTTCCGACCTCAAAGGATCTTCCTGCCTTGGCCTCTCAAAGTGCTGTGACTACAGGCATGAGCCACTGTACTTGGTTTGGGCAAGTCCCTGAATTGCTCCAAGACTCAGGCCCCTCAGCTATACAGGAGAGAATTATCCCACTCGGTAGAATTGTCTACAGGGTCTAATGAGAGTATTTGTATAAAGGGTGCTGTGCACAGTAGACATTCAATAAATGTGAATTCCCTTCCCAGAGACATGAACTAAGTTCAAAGGAGGCAGCCCCTTGTGTGGTAGGAAATGGACATGTAAGGAGATTAACACAGAGAGGGGGGTCTCGCAAAAGCGGGGAAGCAAGTGCTAACTGCCCCGATATTCATTCCCTTTCCTTCTGTTAATAATATCATACTAGGTTCTAGCTGGGCACCTGGTTGCTCAACACAACACAGTATCTTTCAGCTTCTTTTGCACTGTGGTGGCAGGACATTAAGGTCCAGTCACTGTAGGGTACTCAGAAATGATGTGTGTAGTCTCTGGGTTGTGCATTTTGGAGAATGGAAGTGCCCTCCTTTTCCTCTTGTCTTTTCTTCCTGCTGGCTGGAAGGTAGTCATGATGACTGGAGCTTCTGCACCCATATTAGATCACGAGACAGAATCTGAGGACAGAGAATGGCAGCGTTCTCTGGTGTGTCTCACCATGGTTCCCCCATGCTGTCTTAACAGCCCTGGCCAACTTATACTTCAAGAGTTTCAGGAGGGAAGAGTTTCATGGTTTCTTGTTTAAGTCACTTGTGATTTTGGAGTTATAGCCAACTTATTTTCCTTCCTTCCTTCCTTCCTTCCTTCCTTCCTTCCTTCCTTCCTTCCTTCCTTCCTTCCTTCCTTCCTTCCTTTGCTTTTCTTCTCTTCCTTTCTTTCTTTTCTTTTTTGAGACACAGTCTATTGCCCAGGCTGGAGTGCAGTGCCGCGATGTCAGCTCACTACAACCTCCGCCTCCTGGGTTCAAGCGATTCTCCTCCCTCAGCCTCCCGAATAGCTGGGATTACAAGAGTGCACCGCCACGCCCGGCTAATTTTTTGTATTTTTAGTAGAGACAGGGTTTTGCCATGTTGCCCAGGCTGATCTCGAACTCCTGAGCTCGAGTAATCCGCCTGCCTCAACCTCCCAAAGTGCTGAGATTACAGACATGAGCCACCATGTCTGGCCTATGGCCTATTTCTTCACTAAAACAAAGGGCTTCCAGGCTGCAGCCCAGGAGCTCAGGAAGATCGAAGTGCAGGTCCTCTCTGAACTTCAGCTTCTCCATGCATAAATAAAATAGTGACTATAAAATATTTATATGGACGTCGAATGTGGCAGTTATTCTACCCCGCCCTTTACGTATTTACTGACTCAAAGTCAGGAAAGAAAAGTCACAAATGTCCTGATGTTACAGGGGCTGGAGTTACACAAAGCAGACACCCTAAAACTGCTTCCAAAAGTTCAGAACTGTGATCTTCACAACTGCGATCTTCAGAACTGTAGGAAAGTTCACATGTAGGCCGACCCCATTCAGTGTTTCATAACTAGTTCTCAGCAGAAGTTACATTTCATATAGGCCTCAATAAAAAAATCACAGAAGCTCACCAAGCGGCCCGTCCTCCCCGCAGTCTGATGCTCAGAATTACCATTTCCCTGTAAAAAGGCAATCCTCTAGAGGAATTTTTAGAATATGCAGCACATTTTAGAGCTTCTTCCCTTCGAATGCGAAACTCGATCCTGGCACAGCCGGGAGCAGGGTTTCGGATGAAGCTCGTGGGAATGTTTCTATCGCTGAGTGTTGCTCTACTTCTCAATTCTTGGAAGTGTCCCATAAATGTGATCAAAATTGCTGCCCCCATTTGTGCCAACTTCCATTTGCCTCTTTGCTTCGGCTCCTGCTCCAGCATAGTCCCGGAAGATGGTTTTCAGGCCTCCAGCACTGGGACCTCCAGGCATCACAGTAATGGGTACTGAGCACCGACTGTGTGCCAGGTGCTGCCCTGGGCACCAGGGATACTACCAGGAACAAGACAGATACAGCCCCGCTCCTCCCCCAGAGCACAAAGGCTGGAGACACAGAAGGCAGAGCTGCGATTCAGAGCGCTTGAGGCTCTCCAGGAGCAAGGCTGGGGCCTGGCAGAGCCCAGAGGAGGAGCCCCTAACCTTCTAGGGGCCAGGGAAGGCTTTTCTGAAGATGCGGCATCTACACTGAGGCCAAAAGATGAATGGGAAAGAGTCCAGAGAAAGGGGGCAGTGAGTACAGAGGGGCCTTCTAGGCCAAGTGCATCAATTGGCTTATACGGCAAGACAAACAACCCCAACACTTCATGGCTTAAAACAACAAACTGCATGTCATTCATGACTCTGGATGAGCCAGACGGATCTGCTGATCTGAACCAAGCTTGGTCAATTTCGGCTGGGCTCATGCAAGCATCTGTGGTCAACTGGAGGGTTGGCTGGGGACTGGCTGGTTGACCCTCAGATGGCCGGGTAACAGGGATGACGGCCATGGGCCTCAGCATCTGGCAGGCTAGCTAGGGCTAGTTCACATGGCAATAGGACTGGCATACCATCACTTCTGCCATTGGTCAAAGCAAGTCATAAGATGTAAGGAATCCGCTCAGATTTAAGAAATGTGGGAGGGGCCAGGTGCAGTGGCTCATGCCTGTAATACCTACACTTTGGGAGGCCAGGTGGGAGGTCACTTGAGGCCAGGAGTTCAAGACCAACCTGGACAACATAGCAAGATTCCATTTCTAGTATATATATACATATATATTTTTTCTAGTATGTATATAAAATTTCTAGTGTGTACATATATATACACACACACACACACACACACACATATATATATATATATTTTTTTTTAATTAGCCAGGCATAGTGGCAAGTGCCTGAGTCCCAGCCACTTGGAAGACTGAGGTGGGAGATTACTTGAGCCCAGAAGGTCAAGGCTGCAGTGAGCTATGATTGCACCACTGCACTCTAGCCTGGGTGACAGAGTGAAACCCTGTCTCAAAAAACAAACAAACAAACAAACAAACAAACAAGAAATGTGAGAGGGGTTGCAAAGTTGCATTGCAAATGGGCATAGATATGGGCAGGAGTGAAAAATTGGGGGCAATTCTGCATCAATTCAACACACACAGAGGAGACAAAAGGGTCCTGATATCAGCACATGGCCCATTCCAGGAGCCACAGTGTGGGTGAATTGTGGGATTTGAGTGGGGAGGAGGCTCTTTAAGTCAGACGGAAGAGCATGAACTTTCACCCAAGGGCAGTGGGCAGCCATGCAGGGTGCTAGACAGGGGAGTGAAATCTGATTTCACTTTAGAACACTTTGATGGCCACAGCCTCCCTGAGTCCAGATCTCTGGTGATGGAGAGTCCTCTGGGAAAATTCCACAATAAAGAGACTACCTAGAGAAGAATGCATGTCTGTTTAAAACCCATCCTTTCCTCAGAGGTAACCACTTCTACTATTACCTTGGTATGAACCCATTCAGAACATTTTTCTACTGCTTGTGACTGGCAAGATAACAAAAACAAAAAAAGTTTAAAAAAATTAAAAAGAACTATTGTGCCTTCACACACACACACACACACACGCAAGTTTTGTCTTCTCAGTAGCTGGGGCATACTCTCCGATACATTCTGGTTCACTCCTTTTCACTACTGCATGCTATTCCACTGTGAGAAAAGGCCACAGTTTACTTGTCTACTCTCCACCTGATGGGCATTTATGTTGTTCTGAATTTCTGCTAAGATTGAAATGAACATCTTTGCATGTAAGTGTATACATTTGTCTCAGATCTACACCTAGAGTGGAATGGGTGGGTTGTGGAGTGAGTCGCTCCTTAGTTGTATGAAACATTGCTGAATTGTTTTCTAAGGCGGCTACCAACTCACTCCCCACCCCCAGCAACCCTTTGAATCCTGGTCACTCAGTATTGATAGACACTTACATCTTTGTCATTTTGCTGAGTGTGAAATACAGCCTCATCCTTGTTTGTTTTCTTTTCTTTTCCCTTTTTTTTTTTTTTTTTTTTTTTTTTTGACAGGGTGTTACCCTGTAGCCCAGGCTGGAGTGCAGGGGTGTGATCACAGTTCCCTGCAGCCTTGACCGCCCAGGCTCAAGCAATCCTCCTGCCTCAGCCTCCCAGGTAGCTGGGACTACAGGTGCACACCACCATGCCCAGCTAATTTTTGTATTTTTTGGTAGAGACAGGATTTCACTTTTTTGCCTAGGCTTGTCTTGAACTCCTGGGCTCAAGTGATCCTCCTGCCTCAGCCTCCCAAAGTGCTGGGATTACAGGTATGAGCCACCACACCTGGCCCCTCATCCTTGTTTTAATCCACCTTGTCATTTTATTTTATTTTTATTTATTTATTTTTGAGACACAGTTTTGCTCTTGTTGCCTAGGCTGGAGTGCAATAGCTCAATCCTGGCTCATTGAAGTCTCCAGCTCCCAGGTTCAAGTGATTCTCCTGCCTCAGCCTCCCAAGTAGCTGGGACTACAGGTGCACACCACCACGCCCAGCTAATTTTGTATTTTTAGTAGAGATGAAGTTTCACCATGTTGGCCAGGCTGGTCTCAAACTCCTGACCTCAGGTGATCTGCCCACCTCAGCCTCCCAAAGTGCTAGGATTACAGGCGTGAGTCCCTGCACCAGCGTACTTTGTCATTTTAGATGGCTAGAGAATATTCTACAGAAAGGGTGTGATTTAGCCAGGCCTTGGGTATTCGCTTGGATTTTTTTTTTTTTTTTGGTCAATTTGATGGGAAAAAGTAGTATTTCACCATTGTTTCAATTTGAATTTTCTCAAATGCCAAGGAGGTTGAGTGTCCATTTTCCTGTTCCTGTTCCTCAGCCTTTAGGCTGGTGAATTGCCTGTTTACATTCTTTGTCCATTGTCCCAGTGGATGTTGTCCTTATCTATGAAGATTTTTGCTAAGCATCCTCCCATATTTCTTTAAAAACAAAACCAAAGGCAGGCACAGGCCCAGAGAGCCTGGCTGGCCTCAGAAGGGGCTACTCTGATCTAGGGGGATGTGCTCTGGGCAAAAGTAGCAGTTGGGCTGCCTCCAACTGCTACTTTTTGAGAAACTGAGGCCAGCAGTGGCGTGGGGCAGCCCATTGCCCACCTGGTAAGATTAGAGGGCCGCCTCAGCGGCCTTCCTGACAACACAGGTGACCCCAATTCCTCATCAGCATCTCCAGCCCCTGGTGGGCAGAGGGCACAGGAGAGATCAAGCATCTCAGCTCCCATCATTGCACCATGGGGACTGGGACCCAGAGAAGTCAAGCGACGCCCCCAACCTTACACAGGAGTGGGTAGTCCAGCTGGGGCTCCCTACAGAAGGCAGGCTGCTGTGCCCCATCCCACACCTACAGCCCCAGTCAGCCGCTTGGAGTGCTCCCAGCCCAATCACGGCTGATTGGAGTGGTGGGGGGGGGGGGGGGGGGGGGGGTGGGCTGCTGGTATATAAGCCTAGCGGGCAGGCCCGGCAGCCTCACACCTGGGTGAGGGGTCTGCCAGCTGCACCTGTCGGTCTCATGGCTCCTGGGAGTGTCACCAGCAACATCTCACCCTCCTCAACTTCCACAGCAGGATCATCCAAGTCTACTGAATCTGAAAAGCCCGGTGAGCAAGAGGAGGTAACCCCTGCCTCATCCCGGCGAGCCCACTCCCTGGGTTACCCTTGACGCTCCACCCCCACTCCTCGTCCTTTCCCAGCCTGGCCCCAGCACCCACCTAGCACCCAGCTGCTGAGCTCAACTGCCTTTTGGCTGAAGAGCTGACCTACAGGTAGCAAGGCCAGGTAGGGGCTGGGGGCTGGGGGCTGGGGCCAGCCAAGCTCAGGGAAGAGCCACAGGGCCTCCCAGCTGGAGCCCATTTAGTGCTGGAGACCGTAGCCCATAGCCGGACTGCAGCTGTGGGCAGCTAGTTGGAGGGACTGGGGCAGGAACATTTTATGCAGAGTTAGGCCTTCCAATTTTCAACCAAGAAACACCTCAGGGCTTATCTGGACATGAGGGTCCACCGAGGCAAACCAGGCCCAGTTCACTCCCTCGAGGACCTCCCGGTCTGATGGGGAAGCCCAGTCCGTGGGTAGGTGCTGTTTGCTAATGTGGTGTGTGCTTCAGTGGCGGTCATCCAGAGCTAGGGGAGCCCAGAGGAGTCCCCTAACCCACTCTGGGACGTCAGGGAAGGCTTCCCAGAAGAGATGACCCTGAAGGATGGGTGTGCCTCAGCCAGGGGAAGTGTTCTATTTGCCAAGACACCGAGGAAGATAGGGAGGGGGTCCCGGTGCCACGAAGAACAAGGGCAGAGTTAACTGGGAAGTCAGAAGTCAGAGGTATCCAAACCAAGGTGGATTTTGAGCCTTGAAGGATGGGTGAGAGCAGCCTGCATGGCCAGGAGGAGAAAGGCATCCCAGGCAAAGGAAACGGCATGGGCTAAGGCCCAGAGGCCAGGGCACCAGCAGCTTGTCTCGGAAGCTGCGTCTTCCTTCTGGGAAGGAGGGAAGTGCTGGGGCAGTGCTGGGGGAGCAGTGGGAGGAGGGGCCCATCACACAGGGCCTCCAAGGCGGTCTTCGGTTAGGTCAGCTCTTATATTGAACGGGAACCATGGACGGTTTCAGGCAGGGGGGTGAGGGGTGTGAGATGCAGCGAGGAGAATGCATGGGGCGGGGAGGAGGCTGGGGCTGGGTAGTTGGAGAGGAGAGGCCAGAATATGGAGAGAAAAACCTATGGAGAGGCCTCAAGTGAGTATGGTGAGGAGGAGAGGGCCCAGAATGCCCCCAGTTCTTGCTTGGATGTTGGGTAGGTATGGGCAGTGGGGGTGTGGGGCATTCCTGGAAGAGAGATGAAGGGCAGGTTTGGGGGCCTGAGCTCTGTTCTGGACATCCTGGTACACGGCAGGCATGGAACAGCTGCCGAATGAGGGGCTGGGGTGAGAGGGGACAGGCCTGAGGGAGGAGTCTTGGGGGTGGCTCTCTGGGACAGACATGGTCTGGGGGAAGCAAAGGAGTGGTTGGAGCTGCTCCTGAGGTCAGGCCAAGTGAAGACCCTTGGGAAGCCCTGTAGCACTGCAGCTGGGAGGGCTCAGACCTCCTCAGAGGCCCCCATCCCCACTGTACAGATGGGAAGACTGAGGCCTAGAGGGCAGAATGAAACTCCTGAGAACCCGGGAGTGACCCAGGACTACACCAACTCAACGGTTTTGGCCCCCCGATGAATATTCCCACACTGGGCTCGTCATGGCCAGGAACCAGCAGGGGTTGAATTGGATTAGGTCGCTTTATAATTTTGCTATAGATCTAGAGTTTCAGGTGGTTTTTTTGTTTGTTTGTTTTTTTCTATTGAAAAACATTTTTAATGTAGCCAATAGACTTTTTAAGTTTTTTTTTTTTTTTTTTTTTTTGAGACAGGATCTTTCTTTGTCACCCAGGCTGGAGTGCAGTGGTGTGATCTCAGCTCACTGCAGTCTCCACTTGCCAGGCTCAAGCAATCTTCCCACTTCAGCCTCCTGAGTAGCTAGGCCTACAGGCACACATCACCACACTCTGCTCATTTTTAAAGACTTTTGTAGAGTCGAGGTCTCACGATATTGCCCAGAATTTAAGTCTTTACATTCTGCAGATTGATCCGAAGTCAACATTTCCAGTCACCACATTTAAATCTGGTTTCACATTTTAATCCCTTTTATGCATTTCATGGTGACTGACAACTTCTCATGCTTCCCCCCACCCTTGATCCTACTTCATTTGCAACTTTTTTATAATGCCTTATTGAGAAATAATTCCCATACAATACAATTCACCCTTTAAAGTGTACAATGGCTTTTGGTATACTCAGAGTTGTGTATCCATCTCTAAAATCAATTTTAGAATATTTTAATCACTTCAAGAAAACCAGTACCCATTAGCAGTCACTCTCCACCCCCACTCCCCAGCCTGGCAACCACCAATCTGCCTTCTGCATCTATGGACTTGCTTATTCTGGACATTTCATATAAATGGAATCAGACAGTATGTGGCTTTTTCTGACTGGCTTTTTTTCACTTAGCATGTTTTTAGGGCTCCTCCATGTCGTAGCCAGGGCTTCACTCCTTTGTATGAATGGATAATATTCCACGGGATGGGTAGAGACCACATTTTGTTCATCCATCTGTTGATCATTCATCATGGATGTTTGGGCTGTTTCCATCTTTGGGCTGACACGAAGAACGCTGCTATGAACATTCATGTATACGTTTTTGTGTGGACGTGTGTTTTCATTTCCCTCAGGTATATACCTAAGAGTGGAATTTTTTGGTAACTTTTTATTATGAAAACTTTCAGGGCCAAGAATGGTGGCTCACGCTTGTAACTCCAGCACTTTGGGAGACTGAGGTGGGAAGATAGCTTGAACTCAGGAGTTTGAGACTAACCTGAGCAATGCAGTCAGACCCCTGTGTCAAATAATAATAATATTAATACAAAAATTAGCTGGGCGTGGTGGGGCGTGCCTGTGGTCCCAGCTGCTTCGGAGGCTGAGGCGAGAGGATCACTTGAGCTGGGGAGGTCAACGCTGCAGCGAGCCATGATTGTGGCACTGCACTCCAGCCTGCGTGACAGATTGAGACCCTGTCTCAGTAAAACAAAACAAAACAAAAAACTTTCAAATGGATACAAAAGTAGACTATACCAAATGGTCCGTAACTCCCTTCCACTGTGCCCATCACCCAGCTCCAACAGTCATCAGCTTGCGGACGCTCTTGTTTCATCTGCTGGGTTATTTCAAAGCAAATGCTGGATTTATTTATCATTTCATCTGTAAATATATTTTATAATATTTACCTTTAACAGATAAGAACCTTTTAAAAAGCAATTGTAATACCATTAGCATACCTCAAACAATATTATCCCTAATATCCAGTATTTCCTTCCAGTGCTCACATTTATCTGTTGCCTTTCTTTTTCCAGTTGGATTGTTCAAATCCTGCTCTGGGAATGAGCATTTGGTTGAGAGGTTTCCTAAGGATCTTTAGTCTATAGGGTGTCTCTCCCACTTTTTCTTTCCCTCTTATTTGTGGAAGAAACCGGGCTGTGCGCCCTGGAGAATCTCTCAGTCTGGGTGCCTCTGAGAATGTGCACATAGCCCCTGGAGGTCCTGTAAACCCATAGTTACATCTAGAAAATTCACCCAATTTAGATTTGTTTTTCTAAAGGAATACTCAGTTCTTTAAAAAGAGAGACTTGGCTGGGCACGGTGGCTCACGCCTGTAATCCCAACACTTTGGGAGGCCGAGGCGGGTGGATAATGAGGTCAGGAGTTCAAGACCAGCCTGGACAATATGGTGAAACCTCGTCTTTACTAAAAATACAAAAATCGCCGGGCGCGGTGGCTCAAGCCTGTAATCCCAGCACTTTGGGAGGCCGAGACGGGCGGATCACGAGGTCAGGAGATCGAGACCATCCTGGCTAACACGGTGAAACCCCGTCTCTACTAAAAAATACAAAAAACTAGCCGGGCGAAGTGGCGGGCGCCTGTGGTCCCAGCTACTCGGGAGGCTGAGGCAGGAGAATGGCGTAAACCCGGGAGGCGGAGCTTGCAGTGAGCTGAGATCCGGCCACTGCACTCCAGCCGGGGCGACAGAGCCAGACTCAGTCTCAAAAAAAAAAAAAAAAA